>NC_044302.2:59554453-59784453 GCF_004027225.2 Strigops habroptila | reverse complement strand
ATATGAGTTAGATTTGATTTCTCTAATACTATTTTTCATTTGCAAGTAAGTTTCGAAACCTATCTAACATTTTTCTATATATTCTATTAAAGAGACCTTACTTACTTCATAAGGCTAGTGTTCTTTTTACTAAAAGGGCCAATGATCTTAAACATCAGTTCTACAACTCCATTCTTTCCCAAGGACACTGCATTTACAGCTGGAAAAGTTAAAAACAATCCATTTTAAGACAATATATGAAAGGCAAAAGAAAAAATATACTTACGGATTGTATATATATATACTTAAACCAAATACATGCGAGTTAATTTTGAAGTACAAAAAATGTTAGACATGTTTGTACTTTAACACATATCATGACAAGCAGACTACTCTGAACATAACTAGTGTGACAATCCAATCCTGAAAACTTGGAAATGAAGAAAAAAATTATTACTTTACACATAAAATTATGTACATATTCCAGCTCACACGTCTGCTTTCTTTTTTATTAAGATACATCATAAAAAGAATTTTCTTCCAAAATATCCCACAGTTTATCAAGACAGCAGGGTTTCTTAAATTTCAAGTCTATTGAGTTTTATGACTTGCTATGATCCTTCAGTATCGTGATAGAGAGGTATGTCCACCTAGATTTGAAAGCCAAGTGTTTGTTGTAAAATTTAGACATGCCAATATATACAAGCCTTCCTGAGCTGATGTTATGCATATATGTTCTCAGGAAAAAAAAATCAAAACCAACCAAACAACCAACCAAAACCTACGTTCAAGAAATGGACACTGGCTGTACATATGGCTGAAGCTAAATGCTCACTGAAAACTTACAAACTGCTGAAACAGGCACAGAAATTCAATTCCCAACTGAGACTAGCAATATGCACTCCTAACGAAGCAGGAAGAGAGCAACTAAAAATTGACTTCAACATAACAATAATGTTGTTATCACTGTGGAATTTAGTACTTGAACCCAAGTTGCAATTTCATCATCATAAGCAGCATCACACCACTGGTACTTAAGAAAAGTTAGGACTCTACTCTGGTAGTAACGGTACACACAATTTTAAACAAAATTTAAATGAAATATATGCTAGAATGTAATAAATTACTACTTTTTTCTGTTTAGAATAAGTGGGAAATACAGAAAGATAGAACCGATCTAAGCAGAATCTACATTAGAGACTCAGTTCAATTTCCCATTTTCAGGATGAAGCAAGTTTTCAGCTAAGCTATGTAACTATCGGGCTTAAATTCTTCAATTTTGAACCATTTTAGCTCATTATCTGACAGCCCAACAGAAGTAAGTCTTTCATATTTAAAAAGTATTTGGACTTTATGAATTACAGATGCTCATATAAATGTCCTGAAAACATAACTTGTAGATCATCAAATCAATTCTCTTGGAGGAATGTGGTTACGTTTTCAATTTCTCACACTTTTTAAGAGGTTTAACGGCTATTTGGAACTCAAAGGGAAAACTTAAGAGAATCTGACAGTAGAGATACAGCAAGAACTACATTATTTTCATCAACTTCCTACAGCCTGCCCAAACAATGAATTAGGTTCTTGTGGAAGAATATTAGTCCACTAGTAGAGCACTTCAACACAAGGAATAAAGGAAACATTAAATAAAGAAATAAAGTATTTCCTGTTTTAACTAATTCCTATTTTAATTTAGCAATCAAGAAGGAAATAAAATAATGAAAAGCAAAAGAACCATGAGCATGTATAATAAAGAGAACAATTATTTAATTTGAAGTGCTTTTGCAAGCACATTGTTAGCGTTTCTAGTTTAGAGATCTTAAAGCATCACCAGTTATGCAAATTAGATGACTCAAAATTCCACACATTCAATACCACTGTTAACGCCGCCAACTATATAAACTATATATACACACACAGACTGAACAAAAAACATACACAAGTACAAACATGCTTCACAGCTTTTATTAGAATTTAAGCAATTTGATGATATAAAAAGCAAATTCTCAGATAAAAAACAAACACCTAACATTAAACAAACATTTAGATCCAATATTTTAACCGTATCTAGATCAAAAGTTTTACATCACATGGGAAAGAAAATAATTGTCTGCAATACTTACAGTTGGTTGAGTAAACTCTTAATACTTGAAGACATGGCAATATTAGTCTGTGGTTCTGCAAATTCTGCTTCACTAAATTCAATGATATGTTTAGGGCACCATTAATTCTTGCTTTCATGCCAATCTTTTTGTCTGACATCAAAGAAACACAAGATCAATTACACTAATTTTGATTATTATAAAGAAACGAAAGCTAAATGAACTGTGAATTCCTTCTACTGACAATGCCAAGGCATTATCTATTTTTCACCATTCTTTCCTCCCCTCTATTTTACTCCTGTTGTTCTCCTCTACTAATTCTGAGTACATGGATGCTTATACCATAATAGAAAGAAAATTTTCTAAAGTATCAATTCTAAAACCGTAAAGTATTAAGCCATATTATGTAAGTATATTATTACCACCTTTTGGCCCAATTTTTGCAAGAAGAGTATGAAGAAGCACCATTAATTCTTCATTTGGTGGAGAGTCTTTGCTGGCAGTCAAAAGCAGCTGCAATAAGATCTGCGTCCCTCCTTTAGTGACCAAGATGCTTGCCCTTCGACCACCACCTAGGAATTAAACCTTAGCTGATATTTCTGAAGCCAAAGAACAATTAAGAATCTAAGTTACAGTTATCATAAAGGATGTCTTTAAAACAACAATATGTTCTTCATATGTGAGTACACTATGCAAGAACATGCTGGACTTCGGCTTATAGCAACATAAATTATTTGTTTATATTTATATTATTATGATTATTTGAAAGGTGACTTCAGTTTTTATGTACTTTTTATTCTGCATACAAATCAGCTTCAGCAAAGATCAGGGGAAAAAAAAAAAAGAAAAAAAGACAACTAAACCAACCAAAAAAACAACACAAAAACAAACCTGTAAAAAAACCCAAAAGTCTACAGAAGAATACAGGAATATAATCACAAATTGCTACTTAATGAAAACTTACCAACTGAAATTACCTCTATGAGAATATTCAATATATTTAGAATAGTTTGAAGATCTTTTGTATTCTGCAATTAAAAAAAAAATAGAGATTTCTTTGCTTAATATAGAAGTCTAATACAATGGTTTAGATACTTAGGGCTCGAAGAAATGGCCACCACTAAAACAAACAGAACTTAAGATGTAACCACCCAGCTAACCATCCCACTATGCAGCCTGAATTAATGACAAAACCAATTAAAATCTGGTTTGTAGTGTGGAGTACTTAATTAGAACTGACAGTTGACAAATAATTTCTTAGAATATTTATACATAAGGGAGAGTACTTAAAGACTGTATCTAATCATAACAGTCCAGTTTTGAAGAACATCTAATCATAAGAGTATCTAATCATAACAGACCAGTTTTGAAGAACATCTAGGATACAACGTATCTAATAATATGAAGACTAGTGGCAAAATGAAAACTTCCTATGTACCCATAACCACACAGATTGAAAGGATTTACCTCTAGGGTTGACAGGATAACTTCTATTCCAGTGGAGCCCTTAGAAGTCATCTCCTTCCTGGTTTTTTCTGCCAGAGAGAAGAAGACCATTTTTCCTTTAGTATACTAGCTCACAGCAAAAAAAAAAAAAAAAAAAAGTCATATACAGATTGATCAGAAACCTACACTGTGCAAACAGCCTACTGAAAACTGCATAATGTATAAAAAACTGAAATAAGTAAAAGACTTAAGTAATTTTAAAACTCATTTTTGCTTTCACTTATTCAATAATCTTGTCATGCCCTAAAAAAAAAAAAAAAAACAAAAAACACACACCACAAAAAAAAACCCAACTGTAAACAAAAGAAAATGTAAGAAATCTCTCTTCCAGACACTTCTACTTCTCACATATGTATGTGTACACCTATATGTACTATGAACTACTATCTAAATTATAGCTGTTTGAGAACAATTTGTAACAAATACTTTACCAGATGGCATTAAACATGACCTTAAAAAGGCACTATCAACAATCAGTGACAAAAACAGAAGGATAATGAAGTTCACCAACAGAAACAGAAATCAAAAGAAAAGTCCCGCTTAGAAGAGATACAAGAAGAAAGGCTCAAAAGGAAAAGTATCAAAACCACAAAACTTGGATACTTACCTTGACTCTGAACCAGATGAAGTATCTTTGAGGTAACATATCTGGCACTGTCTGCTTCTCCTAATACAGAGCCCAAATTGATCTTCTCCAGCTGTGACAGCAGAGACATAGTCCGAGAACTAGTGGAAACACTACAAGACAGATTTTTATGTTCATTTTCCCATCTAGATTAGAGGAAAAAACAATTAAAAACAGAAATCCCTTGTCAGAGTAAGGGGAATGGCTAATTCACCTTCGTATTGTCTCTCTACTGGAAAACAGTCTTAATTCTCCTTAATTTTGGCAAATTCACAGATTTTGCAAAGCCTACATTCCAGTAGACTAAATATATATAACGGCATCTCCATGAGCAACTACAAACAGGGAAATTGGCTGCAGCATGTAACAAACAGATATAGGTAAAATGTTGTTTACCTATGTCAATTAGAGTAACTTGTATTTTATGTAGTTTACCTTAAGTGCCAGGATACTGTATCAAACTTGCCATTCAAGGGAAAACTAGCTACAAATAGTGCCCAAGACTCTTTTTCTTCATGCCAGTGTTTCAGAAGTGAAAGAAAAGATTATCATTCATGAAGTGAGCAAAACAACAGCCACCAGTTGAAGGAAAATAACATTTTGAAGAAAAAAACCCCTTTGGAACATGTCCAAAGCTATCATCAGAGTTTGGATTAATTTTGAACACAAGCGTATTTTGGCCTGATGTCATAATATTGCCTTGAAAACATACTTTAATATAAGAAACAGTTTCAAACCAGACATTCATATAGATAGGTAGATTACAAAGACTGAATCGAGTCAGTCTAGAATTGTTTTATTTGTTCTTAAGTTTTAGATCATAACAATAATTATGAAGAATAGTTTTGAGATTCACATTCCTACGTGAAAGTAATTTTTAGACAAACATTTAACATTTGAATTATAGCCATGTCATTAACTACAGGAAATTATGATTTCCAAGGATTAACTACCTTGACTTTTCACTTTTGTAACATTAGTGTCCTGCAATAATCTACAATAATTCATTTTCGCACACATACTCTTCTATCTGTAATAAAACTAAAGTATATAACATCAGCTTTATAAATACTGTCAGTTTTGTTTATAGCAATGAGGCATTATTTCTCCTTGATTTGTGTTTTACATCTGTGAAAAGGTTCCACACTTACAGTTAGCTCTACTAAAAGAATTAGGTTAGATTTGGACAAAAATGTTAAATTCAAGAAAAAAAGGAAGCTAACAGCAAAGGTTGTACAGCTGTGAGAGCAACTTGATATAACAGCTGTTGAAGAATCTGCTTTTTCCACACTGACGTCTAAATGAGAAGCATAACCAAAAAACAATTAACAGATTACAGATGATACTTACAAGCTGTTAACAACAGTAATAAGAAATGGTTACACTAATTATAGATCTTAAATCAAAATAAGTTTTATATTGTAAAATAAATATATCTTCTCAGTTATTGGTTGGACTTTGATTTAAAAGTTATTTTTGATCTAAAATAAATCTTTGTTGCTGAAATATTACTTTCCTTGTAGAAGTGCAGCATAATCCCTCCAATCCTTTCTTATAATCCAAAATAATAAATAATAATGCCATTATTATTTGCATAAGCTTTGTTTTGTTTATTTCCACTCCTTTATTTATCCACTGAACTTGAAATACTCCAAAATAAACACAAGATTTTAATGAAACCCACAAGCTCTGTTGATCTGGTATACAAACTGATGAATTTCCAAAGGATACTATCTTCACCAGCTCCACAATCAAAACAAGTAAGAGTCCAGCCAACCCACACATAAGCCAATGCGTAAGAGAACTGCTGCTTCAATTTGCATTGTGTGTTTGTGTGTATATATACACATATAATTTCCATTGTGGTATATCATTGCTCTCAAAATAAATGTTGTTTTAAAGCTGGAAGCAACTCAAGAAAGCAAAAATGATCCTTAGGAACAAATAAGTTTTTGTAAAGACAAAACTTGTTTACAGACATTAAAATTTCAGAGCTAACCTCAGTTTGACTGCTGCAGCATGCAAAATTCAAGCTACATTGGCACATGGAAGTAATATACCATGTACAGAAAGTTAGGATCTAACATAATTTTTCCATACTTACTAAAAGCTCTAGAAGGTTTAGGAAGGGTAAGTTATTCTCTGCACTGGCTGATATCACAATTTAAATTCTAAGCTTCAGAGGTACAATCTCCTCCTGGGGCCAGAGTTTCTATCCAGAGCAATGAGCACTCATTGCAGCATTTAAAGAGACACCTTTAGAATGGTTTTAGGTTATTCATCTTGCATGAAGTCTTCCAACAGAAATATAGCAAATGAACTTCACGTCTTCAGCATACCCAGTAAAGTGTTCTTGAAAATAACACCAGCCCAGAGCCTATGCTGAAATGTAAATTAAAGTCCTTATTTCCTCTTAGCTATGACTGAGTTTTCTTCTTGAAACAAGAACTGTACTCTTATTTATTAATATTCTACACTAATATACATAGTGGTTATAGTATTACAACAGCTTTCCATGTCTGCATGGTAAATCAAAAAAGCTGTAGGACAGGAATTACAGCAGCCAGCCTGACTGACTCTGATCCTGTGCATGATTCTGCTGGGTCAACCCATTTGACCTAAGAACAAAATGGGAGCCCAATTTGCAATGAGATTCTTTCTAGTATTTGTAACATAAATACATACTTTTGACCAACAAACCATTCAGGATCCAAATCTAGAAAATAGCTGTCCAAAACAGATAAGCACCATGGAATTCAGTATTTTTTTATCCAACAGCCAAATGAACCCAGGAAAGAGTCAGAATGGCACAATAAAAATTGTGTCCTGTCAGAGCTAAATCTCCTCCTAAACTGCTGACACTGCAGAACCTCACATGAATAACCTGAACACTGTGTCCAGCCTTTCATGCAACACTTGTTTTCCCACAATGTGAAGAATTTGTCTTGTTACTAAAAGAGATATTTTTCACCCCACCCATTTTAAAGCCTTCCCATAAGAGCATTCTGTAGTCACTGAGAGTTACAGAGTCTCTAAAATTTTCAGTTACAAAAATCATGACTAAGGAGCACCAGAAGAAACTTCATAATGCCATATAAACTATTCTCTTCAGAGTTGGACGAACACCACAGCTGCTCTTCGCAACAGAATATGACCAACCAGTCCTTAACTGCCTGCAAAAATGGTGATTAAATAACCAAAGGCAACTTGATTCTAACACTTTTATTCCCTTCGTTTGAAAGTCTACAAATCTTACTATTTCTGGCTTTCATGACTACACATGTCCTTTATCCGTTCCAGTGGTATACCCCTCTAAGCACGGTACCTTGCACATTTTTCCATCAAATAGCTGTTTTTGCATTTCACAAGAGTATTTTGAAATCTCTTGGTTCTCCAACATTTTTGCAGATCTTTCCAGCTTCAAGTTGTCTGCAATTTAAATAATAACTCTTTCTTCTCTTTCAGACCATTAGCCGAAGCTCAGTATTTTCAGGCATTAACTAACCACAGACAGAAAGAAAGAACACATCCAGAAACAAATTGTGCACCGTTACCTTACAACAGCAATCAAGTGCCTCTAGTATCCAGTCAGTGCTGCAGAGCACTTGGATGGAGCACTTGCATTAGCTTCCTGATGGCAATCAGATGCAATGGTTATATCAGTAAAGCTTTAAGCAGATACGTGGTATTTTAATGCCACTTTCCCACTCATGGGACCAGTTACTCTCTCACACACGAAAAATCAGATGTATTTTCAAGAACAACTCAAACTACCTTTGGCTGTTCGAAGCCTCACCCATTTGGCTAGTTCTTCCAGGATCCTTCTGTGCAAAGAAGAGAAGACAGCTGATCTACGGCTACTCAGTTTCTGCTCCCCGACTCCCACAAACACAGCCACTAGGTTTGCCATCTGTGTCTTTCACTACTTAACCCAAACCTCATGAGTTCTGGAGACAACAGATAATTATTATTCTCGGATGAATTTAGACTTTCTTTAAGCATCCTGAGAAGTCTACCACACTTATTTGATCCTGTACATTGCATGCCTCAATAGGCAGGAAAACCTTTCTCCATCCCACGTTCAAATGCCACCACTCAAAACACCCCTCACGCCATCACCTTCCTTGCAGAAAGGAAACATGAACAACCTTGCCATCGTCTCAACTGTTGCCAAAGCATACAGCATGACTCTAGCTAACCAAAGAGCTTTGTGGATTTCCTTTTCTGGTTAGGAAAGCTATGAGTAGACATAGAGGAAGCAACTGCTCAGACAGTGAGGAACAGAGGACATCAGGGGTTCATGTTTGAGAGAACTCCCTCAAAAAGAAAACATCTTCTCAAAGAAAATTCCCTCACTGCAAAGACATTTCTCCCAGTCTCACCAACTATAAAGAAGTCCAAGCATTCTTAGTCTGTTTACGAAATGCTAGATTTACAACTCTCCATTACTCGCGGTACACTACCTTTGCTATGCAAATGCTAAAATACATCATTACACCTTTCTAAGTGTCTGCTCACAATGAGAAAGATAACTCTACTGGCTCTCATTGCAGCTTATAAAAATTCAGTTATCTTAGAATGCTTTTCAGCTATGCATCTTTCAAGAAGCCTTCCAAAAGATAACAGTCAAATTAAAGAAGACATCAGAAAGTTTCAGTTTCCCAGCTGTACCTACTTCCTCTGAAGCTTCTGTCTGCAGTCAGCCAGCACACTGACATATGAGGGAGTGTGTTCTTCTCCCACAGCAAACAGATCATCTGTGCTTCAGCACATTTAAAAAACTATTTTAAAGTAGGCAGGCTTCTCATGAGTTTGTTTTCATTTTATTCCGATGCAATCCATTTCCTTTTTTGTTCCCCCCCCCCCCCCCCCCCCACCACCTCCACAGTTACCAAATAATCTTTAGAGAACTGGTACCTCTGACTAGTTCACAGCTATCTCTGTACAATGAATTCACCATAACTTATTCACGACTTACAGAACAACTGTTTGAATTGCAGGGATGAAAACTTTAATTTCAACTCAATAACTAACGAAGAATACATGACACTTAAGTTGCCACTCCACAAATATCCAATATTCTTTGTATACTTTATGTATTACAACTGGCAGTATTTCCAAGAATACCCATTGCTGATTAAGAGTTTGACTTTGCTTATTCGAATGCCTAAGGAACTAATATACCCTAAGTAGAAAATGTAATAGTTTCTTTAAATTTCTTTTGATCCATCTCTCACACAAACAGGAACAACAGACTGATATCAAGTCATTCCACTCTAAATCAGCAAAAGCAAGCATGATTCTACAAGATATAAAATTTATCCACAGTAGAGCATGTCCTTCATGCAAATTCATCCACTCATTTAGAAAACAAACAGTACTTCAAAGAACTAAGACTGAAGCCAAAATTCCCTATTCTGCTGCCTTTAAATTTTTTTTTTTTAATCTGATTAGATGGTTTAACAAGGTGGTTTAACCTGTGCTAGTTTAAGAGAAGAGTAAGACTGAAAGTCTTTCAATAGTTTCCTGATGCTTTAATAGACATGTTGCTTTCCATAGAAAATCTCTTAACTTTTTCCCATGTGTGCTAGAACAAGTTATCATGAAAATAAGACATAACTTTTCAACTCTTGAACTATTCTTTAATCTCACTCGTTTACCCTAGTTGTGTGTTGGATTGTAGAATTATTGGAGAACTATATGCATCTTATGACAAATTCATGGCTTGTTATAAACTTGCCTTTGATTCCTTCAGTAGGATTTTTTATGTTTTGCCCATTTTCACATGAAATAAATTAACTGATAATTGTTTCAACGAAATTTAAGGTATACTTTATATTTGAATGTGTCTAGCACTAACTGAAAATTTTAAATTTAGAAAATTAAATATTAAATGTATATAATTCATGCTAATCAATACTGACTGCCTCAGTTTTTCAGGACATAAATTTACACATTTTTACTAAGGACCTATAATGTATAATTTATCTTCTTATTAAGATAAAAATTGCTTTTTCACAAATCTCAAATAACTTGATGTTGAGAAGTCACTATAGTTTTAAATTTACCTTTTTTCAGATGTTCTTACTTTGTTCATATCGGAAACCTGATTCTTCAAATCACCATCTCTGATAACCTGGAAGATATTAAACAACTACAAATTATCAACATCTTTTGATCTTTAATGATGAAATGCTACCACCATATTGGATGTCTTTACACTAGAAATGTTTAGTAAGTCACTTCACATTGATTGTGTTTCTCATGACTATCACAAGCTCTTGTCTCTTAAATCTATTTGATCCAGCTTTTAAAATAAACTATTGCAACAGAAGTACAGAGTATGATTCTGCATTATAACTGAGTCCCACCAAGATAGTCTGATTATAATAAAAGAAAAATTTGTCTAAGTTACTTGACAATATTTTTATGCCCATGGCAGAATTTCACTGAACAAAGCTTTTGCTGAAGCCAGTAAATACCGTTCTTTAAACTTACTTGACAATGTTGTGAGATGCCACAACCCATTTATTTCTGACTGCCATTTTATGCATCTATGGGATAACTAGGACTAGAGGCACAGAGAGAAACATGGAGTGTTTGGTGTTCCTATTTAAGCAAGACCTGAATACATTTCTTGGACAGAAACCATATTGTGTGAAGGACTCAATTTTCCTATCCTTTTAAGGACATAGTGTCCTCAGGGTACACTGCTTCCTCAAATGGTGCCTCCAAGCAGTCTAGAGGACCATTAACTGAACCTCTCCACTTCCATTTGAGATCTAGTATGAATGACAAATATGCCTACTGTGAGAAAAAAAATTGTGTCCTTAAAGGGCACACTGGTTAGATTTTAGTGGTTAGAAGACAGTAAAGGGAAAAAGCATGTTCAAAGATATGGGTGGTGAGAATGAAGACGACGAAGCACTTGTTCTTTTGGGAAAAGCAGGCAAGAAATTCAGCTGAGCACACACACACACACACACACACACACATGCACACACAGCCTCCCTCAAGAGAAATTTGTAAGTCCTCTAAACAATCCTTGTTGTTCAACACACAAAATAATCAGGCTTTTATTACTGGTAAATTTCACTCTGCAATTGCTAAAAGCTTAAAGCAGATGAAGTATGAAGCGAGCTTATTAGCAGACTTACCTGAAAGCAGAAGGTTTTCCCAGCACCCAAGCAGCAAATGCTCAGCTTTTCACAAGATTTCCAGCTTGAGTCAAGTTAACAGGTGTCCTAGATTTGTCCAAGTACTCTTCAAGTGTAAACTATCTTGACTTCCTTTAAAGACAATGAACAGTTATAAGCAAATAGATGTGTCCACCACAATGCAGACAATTTCATAGATTATAAAGCCTGGATTATTTGAACCAGGTTGCAGGTCTTACTGGGGGAAAAATATTAGATTCTTGAATTCAAGTAGCCAAGTGCTGTTTTGCTTGCAGTGTTGACCCGCTGTCAGGCAGATGATGAACAGTCTGCCAGTGCCAATAGTATCTACATATTATAGTGTGCTGAACTGCTGTACAACTGGAGCCAGCTACAGAGCTGAACTACCTCGAACTTGCAAGGTCTTAATTTGTTTTACTCTAAATTCACCACAGAATATTTCAATAAGCACTAATGTGCAAATGCTGCAGGTCAAGGGGAAAAGACAAGTAGCTAAGAAAGCACAAGAACCTCTGGGAGAAAAAAACAGCGAGAAGGAGAAGGGAGAAGAAGAAAAGAGATAGAAATGCATATATCAGCAATCCAGAGAATTGTGGTGGAACATCTATGCATACTGAAGTAACAAAATCTCTCTTCAACATTTTACCAGGTGATGCAAAAAAGCCACTTTCAAACTATGTTAAAACTTTTAATATTATGCTTATTTTGAGTAAACGATTGGTAGAAAGGTAACAGCAGAAGGTGCACGAGTCTGAGTTTAAACATACTTTTAAACACATTTAATGCCACTTGCCAGCCACTGGTAGCAGAGCAGAGGGTAAATTAGCAACAGTTCTTCTGCATTTAAAAGACCACCACCAAAAAATAATTAAAAAAACAAAACAAACAAAAAAAAAACCAAAACCAAAAAACCAAAAAACAAAACCAAAAACCCAACCAACCAAACCTCAAGTTGGAAGGGAACAGAGGTGACCAGAGAGTATTAGGCAGTTAAGCTTCAAGTTGATATATACTGGATTCTGTGCAATCTCCCTTTGTCTTTTCACACTATCTATGGAACACTATTCCACCCATCCTTCCACCCTCACAGGGGAAACAGGAAGCTTCTTCATAGAAAACTTCTCCAGACAGGTAAAGTTCCAAATCAGAAAGCGGCACTCACTATAGTAGTGCTACCAACACTAAGATAAATAAATGGACTACAGGAAGTTTCATATCATTTTCACCTTTTCCTTTCTCTTCATAAAAGCAAAGACATGCCTTATGTGACATGTATTTTCCACCCTCCTATGTGAATTCTTTGTCACCTAGCCATTGACTCACCTTCTCCACTGATCAATCTTTTCAGCCCTGTGAAACATAGCTACTCACTGGCAAAGCTCATGCAAAAAGGCAGAGGATATTCCCCCTGTATTTCCCTTTCATGTAAGGTTTGGCATGTGCTGAAATGTAACGGAATAACATGGAACCCAGACTCCTACTTCTTGGATAAATACCCTAACCGCAAAGCTACTGTGCAAAATGGTGAGCGCTATCACAAAGCGGTTGTCTTTTGCTCAAAACAATGGCTACAGAAATGAACTAGCACCATTTCATTCAGCCATGTCTATTAGGTGTTACTGGGAGTGCCTGTTCGACTACAGAGACTTGTAACGACACAGCCTTCCTGAATATTAAGATGATTTATATGCATTAGAAGAACACCAAGATGCTCAGCCTCTCTAAGCCAGCAATAATTTACTGACACAAGTTAGGTAGTGACCTGCAGGGGGGTGAAAGGCAAATTAGTAATTTTGGTACTGTGTTCTTAATGCTCAATACTGATACCATTCTGCTAGCACAGGTGACCGGACCTCAGGGTTTCTGCAAGAAAACATGAAGAGATTATGACCAGGGTCACAGAATCCAGATCATAGAATCAACTAGATTGGGAAAGACCTTTAAGATCATCAGGTCCAACTGCTACTCCAGGACTGCCAAGTCCGCCACTAAACCGTATCACTGAGGGCCTCATCTACATGGTTTTTGAACATTTCCAGGGATGGCGATTCCACCACTTCCCTGGGCAGCCTGTTCCAATATGTGACTACCCTTTTGGTGAAGAAATTTTTTCTAATATCCAATCTAAACTTCCCCTGGCGCAGCTTGAGGCCGTTACCTCTTGTCCTATCACTTGTTACTTCGGAGAACAGATGAGCCACCTCCTCTCTCCATCCTCCTTTCAGGTAGTTGTAGAGAGCGATAAGGTACCCTCCGAGCCTTCTCTTCTCCAGCCTAAACACCTCCAGGTCCCTCAGCCGTTCCTCATCAGACTTGTGCTCCAGACCCTTTACCAGCTTTGTTGCCCTTCTCTGGACCTGCTCCAGCACCTCAATGTTTCTTTCGTAGTGAGGAGCCCAGAACTGAACACAGGATTCGAGGTGCAGCCTCACCATTGCTGAGTACGGGGGGATGATCATTGCCCTGGCCCTGCTGGCCACACTATTTCTGATACAGTCCAGGATGCCGTTGGCCTTCTTGGCTGCCTGGGCACAAGCTGGCTCATGTTCACAGCTGTCAATCAGCACCCCCAGGTCCTTTTCTGGTGAGCAGCTTTCCAGCCACTCTTTCCCAGCCTGTAGCGTTGCATGGGCTTGTTGTGGCCCAAGTGCAGGATCCGGCACTTTGCCTTGTTAATCTCGTGCGATTGGCCACAGCTCATCAACAACAACATTAACAGCCCAGCAACAGCAGATGTTGCTGTCATCTTTTATAAACAGCCTGAGCCACAGTTCTCATGTGAATGAAGAAACTTACAGATTTGGGCTCCCCTTTGCTGACTGCCAAGTTTGAGATTTCCTCCTTTACGCCTGAAAATCACACATCAGGTACTTATGTACATGTTTCTTATCCATGTTCTTCGCTTGTTATGGCTTAAGCCCAGCCGGTAACTCAGAACCACACAGCCGTTCACTCACACCCCCCCTTCCCCTCCCTCCTCGAGATGGGATGGGGAGGAGAATTGAAATAATGTAAACCCCAAGGGTTGAGATAAGAACAGTCCAGTAACTAAGGTATAATATAAAACTAGTACTACTACTAATAATAATGATATGGGAAATAACAACAGGAGAGAATATAAAACTAAACAGGAAAAGATAAAAACCCAATAAACCCAAATGATGCACAATACAATTGCTCACCACCCACCAACCGATACCCAGCCCGACCCGAGCAGCGGCCTGGGCCTTCCGGGTGACTCCCCCCAGTTTATAAACTGGGCATGACATGCTGTGGTGTGGAATACCCCTTTGGCTAGCTTGGGTCAGGTGTCCTGTCTCTGCTTCCTCCCGCCTTCTTGTGCCCCCCCCCTCAGTGGCAGAGTGTGAGGCTGAAAAGTGCTTGTTCAGGATAAGAGCTACTAAGCAACAACTAAAACATTGGTGTATTATCAGCACTGTTCTTAGACTAAAGCCAAAACACAGCACTGCACCAGCTACCACGAAGGAAAAGAACAACTGTTACAGCTGAACCCAGGATGACACTAAAAACAACAAACAAAACCTTTTTTTTTTCTTGATCTCACCTACCTGATGCAGTCTGAACTGGCTCCTGGTTCTTCCAGAAAGCAGTGTCTCATTCCCATTTTAGGCATTCATTTACTAAATCCACTGATTTGTGGGAAGAGAAACCTAAAATGCCATCTGTTTCAAAAGAATAAGCAAATAAATAAAAGTCTCCTTCATTTAAATCAGGCCAGTGCCTGTCCCACTTTTCTGTTTGTCTTCTTTCTTAGAGGAATCCTTTGTCATCATGCAAATATCAGGAATTTCATGCCACCGTAGAAAGCCACCTAATCACCAAATTTACTCTCCATCATTTACCCAATAATGGAAAGAGATAATTAAAAAAAAAAAAAAATGCTACTAACCAAATACTTTGCATGCATTGTCACATAGCTCTTCTTGCATCTTCTTTATGATTCTGTTCTTAAATTGATTCATGTAATTCAGGGGAAAGTGAGTATACTCTTTACCTATTGCGAGCTATCCAGGTGGAATTTCTATACGCCCTGAACAGCCACCTTTCAATAAAACTGAAGAAATTACATTAAACTCAGTACAGTAATGCATGGCTCAACTGCACCAGAACCTCCAGTTAAATGTAGTCACGGTAAATTGTTTTCCTTTTAATCACTAATGGACAGTAAAGAGGGCAGACACAAAACCAAACTCCAACCCTTACTCTAACTTACAATCATAATAAGAAAAAAAAATGCATAGTCACCATTACAGTATGTCAGTACTGAGCACTTTCATGATCATTTTGATAACATCACATCTGAAAGAAACTGTCATAGGTTAAACACACGGTAAGCTCACATCTGAGGCTCAAACCCTTTATTTTAACCAACAGCAGCTCTGCTTTCATGGTTTCTTTTTCACCCTTTTTTATTTTTCACTGAAACTGGAGGTTTTTTACATATACACTTACAATATATATTTGTATTCTGGAGTCATACCAGACTGTCTTGCCATCAAGCCCACTTTCTTGCAAGCGAAAATCTCCTCAAAAAGTTTCAAACAACTGCCATGGAAAACAAATCTACCAGTATCTGGCAAGCTAATGGCAAGCAAAATGAGCAGTACTAGTTCAACAGAGCAAAATGATTCTGCCACAAAAACCAGACATGCCCAGAGACAGCGTGTACAGATAAAGCCTATCTCTCAAGACCATGGAGGCTGAAAAAAAAAAAAATAAATAAAATCTCAGTTTTCATGTTAAAATGCTGCTATTGGAAATCTCTTAGGGAAAACAAAGATAATCTGACCACCACTGAAAATGGAAGACAATCTGAGTTTACATAACAGAGTTCACATGCTTCGGATAAGCAAAATACTTTAACATGGAACAGGCATGTCTTGGAAGAATAAGTGTAACTAAAAATTTAAAGTATCTTTGTATTTAATTTTCTTAAAACCCTCTCCCACCCAAAAAACTCCACACCAAACACACCCATCCCCCCCTCCAAGAAAAAAGCCCAAAACACCAACAACAAAACCCACCACGTGAAAACTCCTTAGAGGGCCAGAGACCTCTGAAATTTGAAATTTACCTGGATAATATTAGGGCTTTGCAGGGAAGTACTTTGTAACTACATTCCAAAGAAGCCAGTTATTTTTATCAGCTGAAACTAAAAAAGTCAAAACAAAGTATCAATATGCACAGTTTATAGATACTATTAAATCTGTTCTACTTGCAGTATGTTCTATTTTCTGTGGTTTTATTTTCCAGAAACTTCTTTTCTTAAATAATATACTTGAAAAGGCCTATTTTACGAGTCTGTTTAGGAGATATTAAAATATATTTTATTATCATAAACAGATGAATTGCAAAAACCACATATAAAATCATATTCATGAAGAGCCAAAACAAAGCTTCAGTTTTACTGTGTATATCTACCATAATAAGTCTGCAAAAATCTGTAAGAGTGTTGTTCTATTTATATTTTCATGTTTTGCTTCACATCCAAAGCTAAGAGCATGTTATTTTCAAAGGCAGAGCTCAGTCTTCACTTAAGCTCATGATGGAGTTATTGATTTGAAAGGTTAAAAAAGTAACCATTAACAAGTGCACAGCAAAAAAGTGATTTCTTTACTGTGTACTTATTTATCAGATAGTGGAAACAAGTAGCTGAGCAAAATCTTTGTAAATCCTACATAAAAAATAGTATGCAAAAAAAGGAAGGAATACCAAAGTTCAGGGCACAGAACTGTGTCAAAAAACCCACTGAATTAAAAATGAAAGAGAGGAAACCCTGGGTGTAAACTGAGGAAACAGGAAATGATTTAAAATTTCATAAATGCTAGGCAGAAAAAAAAGCAAAATCAAAACCGTCCACGAGATCAGGTGATTGCATTCTGGGGTATGCTTCCAAACGACACTTCTACCTCTCATAGAAGTACATGTGGATTCTCCCAGAACATACCAGAAACAAACTGGCCTGCGATAGCATATCATTTCACATACTCTGAAATCTCAGAAGCTGTTCATAAGTTGAAATACTCTTTTTCAAGACACTGAAAAAGTCTGTTTGAACACAGCCATATAAAAAGTCTACTGCATTCTTTGTGTTCTAGGCAATCTTAATTCCAAAATACTGCTTCTCGTTTACTTTTTCAAACATAGAAGTAAATTGTTTGCAGGAACAGACTATTTATTTAAATTTACACTAGCAGGAATGGGTATCTTCAAAATTCAGGATAAGCAGCATCATGTGACAGGAAGAGTCACTATTTCAGTACCAAAAAGCCAACTACTGAGAATGCTTGTAGAAAGCCAGCCAACGCTGTGACAAAAACAAATATCCCTGCACAATATGGAAAACTGCAGTATGGACTTGAGATTACACAGGAAACATTTGCCAGGACAGCACAGTGCTCTTCCTTTGGCAGCAGTAAGAACTGGCCACTGTTACTAATACAGTGATGTTGCCTCCACCATCCCATCTTGTACCATAAGGAGGACTGTGCCTTTGAAAAGGGCTTAGAAATTATATCTTAAATAACCCCTCTGACCATTTAATCATTTACTCATTCACACATGATAAATTGTTTCCCAATCCAGTGCCCCAAGTGTCAACTTCCATGAGTATTTTTTTTTGTTTGTTGACAGAAAAAGTTTTAGAACTATACAAAGTAGCAAAGTTACTGGATGTGAACAACCTCCTTAATAAAAACATGAGGCCTAGTGTTAGATTAAAACTTTCACAGACTATCATAAGATGCCACAGTTCTTGGCACAAACTGCTTTGTATCCTGAAAGCTCAATTCACAGTACAATACATAAAAGTCTTGGTTATCTATAATCCAGTTTAAAACTCTAGTGATTGAAAACCTGGGGAAATCCTTCAAACATCACAACTAAGTTTCAAGTTGGTAAATCCTGCATTGTATGCAACCATAATTGACTAAGCAAAACCCGCAGACTTAAAAGAGTTACAACTAATGTGGCAATGGAAATTTGTTTTCTGAAGTTGCCTATTCCTAGCCCAGTTCTTCATACAAGCCCTGGAAAACAAAAACATAGGCTTCCCAGCTATCTCCAATCTTACTTTGTGGAAGAAGAATTCTCAGAGGAATTAAAGTCCTCGTCAATAGCCTAGAGAGAGACAATTTTCAGGACCAGCTGTTTCTTAAATTAAATTGTAAATTAGGACAGAATGGATTTGAGTACACACTAAACAGTTCTCTCCTCCTAATACTTTAATATGCAGTAGTACAAAAAACTTTCAGGGCCATCAAAAAATTATAATGTACCTAAGGATACGTTAAAGGTATTCTTCCATGAGAAAAAGCTTGTTCAAGATTTTAGAAAAACTAGAGACACTTTTCTTCCAGATGTAATTGTAAGACTTTATATGGAAATGGCAGAAAATAATCCTTTAATAACTAAAGCTAAACAACTCCTCTAAGTAGGAAAAAAAACCTTGAAAATCTTAAGTTTTTGGTGGAAAATAATTTTCAAATTCAAAATAAAATGCAAAAGCTAGCAACCTTTACTAGCCAAAGAAAACACACCTCTGAAAATCACCTACTGTCTTTCCCTTGTACCCTTTGCTATAAATATTTATTGCTATAAATATTTTTAGTAAAAACAAAAGAAGTCAGCTGATTAATTTACCCGTTGCTGCATTACAGCAAAGTGCTGACTTTTTGATGTAACTAGATAAACTGCAGTATATAATCAGACATTCAATAGGACATACATAAAGCTTCACAGAAGGCTGAAACACCAAATCCCTGTACAACAGCTTGCCAACTATGTAATGCATCTGATTACCACCAGTCCACTTAGCTGTAAAAAAAAAAAAAAAAAAAAAAGTCTGATAAATGTCACCAAAAAAAGCTGTAAATATCTAGCAGTGACTCCCATGGGGGAGAGAGAGAGAGAGAGATAAGCATCTATTGATAAAAGAGCAAAATAAGAGAACAGTACTTCATTTCTTGCCTGGAAAGAAGCTCTTAGAAAGTTACAGACATGGCAAGCATAAAGTTACTCCTCAAAATACTACAAACTTGCCATCTCCAGGCTCACAGAGTATCACATTCAAAGCTTGCATGATTTAAGTTGACATAAATACTGCAAAAGTCAGCTACTTCTTGCCCAGCTAGCATAAGCCTTTCATCAGGTAGAAGGTCAACAGCACAGGGAGGGAGAGGAGTGCAATAAAAAAAACCTGGAGGGAAAGGACAATCATGGCAGAAACTAAACATTTCCCTACACCAAAAGCTGAACAAGAACTGGAAATCGAGTAACTTTTCCCAGCTCTTGTAAATGCTTCACTGACACAGCGCTAAATGTCAGGGGTGCTTTCCAATACCCAACCCAGTGACTACTCCTTCAGCTTACACCATCTTGATGGCTAAGGTCAATCTGGAAAGAAATCAACCCGAACATCTAAACTTGCTTTTCACCAGCTGAGTTAAAGCAAATCTTCAAGTTTGGTTTTAAGCCAATATAAATAAACAAAAAACAAATAAAAATATGTGGCTCCATGTTGCAGATTTATCTACTCAAATCACACTTCGAGCCGTTCTACCTCACTAGCTTGCAGAAACACAATCATCTCACAATCCATAAAACTGTCAGGAATGACTCTCACTTTCAAAACCTTGATTTGTGCCATTTAGCTTATGAAATACACCTGAAGCAATAAAAAAGTATTACCTACCTCCAGTATGCAAAACCCTGCACATCCTGCTTCTCATAAATTATAAGGTTGGTTTTTTTTAAGATGTAGTGAAAAATTTTATGTGCCCTTTAATGTGTTAAGGTTTCAGGGTGACAGTTTCAGGATGGCCACCTCTCCAGCTGTTGCAAAAGGAAGGAAGGATGTTTGGGTCCTCCCTTCCTCTCCCCCCACCTCCAGTCTTTCTACATTTAACTGTTACAAAACTGTGTTTCCAAATGTAAACCATGCTGAATCGTTCATGTATTCAGGACACACACTGAACAGCTCATAATCTTCTTGATGCTTAGCACAGGATATTGGACAGCTAAGCTGTGGATAGCGCAGGGCTTGAAAACATACCCAGAGATACACTGCCACTACAAATCCCTTTTAAGTGCCCATACAAGCAGCTGCTTTGCCCAGTACTCCCACAGTTGGTCCAACAAACCTGACTTCTCTCTAAGTTGTTTAAGGATTTAAACACTTCAATTACTGCAGCTATACTCCAGGCCCAGGGTGACTTCAGCAGCATTCAGATCTTTTGGACATTAGCAATTCATGTTGCAGAAGCAATGTCCTAAAAGCAAGCAGCTTGCAGATACTGGAATTCAAGGAGAAGCTTCAAGTAACACGTTGGGAGCCAAAAAGCAGGTGGTTCCCAGATATGTCCAGCAGAGTATCACCATGAATTTTAAAGACTGCAAAGTCTCTAATCATAAGATACATTGCTGACAAGTTGTTGAGTGACAAGCTGAATGTCTTCCCTAGACTAAAACCTAAACATGAGGTGAAATGGCAAGCTCCTTCTGCAAGCCAAGAGAACTTAATAGCACCTTCTCCCAGGTTTTCCCTTGCTAATTGTAGCTTCTCACACTTAAATTTCAGGGAATTTGCTCCTAGCAGCAGTAAGCTAACCAATATAAATCAGTGTTTTACCATCTACTACCAAAACAGCTGACTATTTTTCAAGTTCAAAAGCTTCCATTTGAAAGACAATCTGTGAATTTCTGGAATATGAAAACTTAATTATGAGCACTGCCATCTCCATAACTTGAACTCATGTTAAAGCTAAGCCTGAGATCAGGTGTCAGTTCACACATAGATCAGGTATCACTCCACACACTAAGACTGCTCCTGGGTCTGGGATCCTTTCCTTCCTTTTCAGAAAGAAAAAAAAAATAATAAATTACTTTTATAAAGCTTTCAGGGGGGAGAAAAAATACTTCCTTTAATTTATGCTGGCATTAAAAAACAAAAAAAAATCATCATAGTGAATTGAGACATCAGAGACTAACAATAAAAACTTGTTCTGCTGAAACAGGGGCATGTGATAAAATTATCTTGACCTTAAATAGGAAGGTCTCCAGAAAAGGAGATTATCTTGCCACTCCCCAGTCCAAAAAAATAAAAACACATCCCGACACAGCCTTGCACTTGCATTCACAATGCACATCATGACGTATAATTTCCAGAAAAACTCTTAGGTCACAAGTATGATTTCACTGAAGGATTAACCAGAAGGTGGGGCTATCCTGTCAGCAGCATCCTGTCACCCATCACTACCTGCAGCAGTGAAACACACACTGAAAGCTACCTGCAAAACAGGGAAGCCTTTTCATGAAGTATAACCCATGAAAATAGTTCACAGATGTATTTTTCCAAAGGAACATTACCGGTGGGAATAACACTCGTTGGAGAGCTAATTCCCTCATGATGGAAAAATACACACACAAAAATTCATACCACAGGGCTAGCCAGAAGTTTCATGTTTTTACACCATACAGGTACACAGAAGAATTTCACCTCTGCCTATAACACACCACGGAAAGCTTACAGCGGCAAGTGTACATAAGAGAAGTTCACCCAGGTCAGGATTCCTAAGCATCTGACAAAGCTCAGTGCCTGAAAACAGTTTACACTGAAGAAAAACAAGACACCACTCCCCGATACACAGCTTATTTCTCAGATTCTCTCTGCCAGGCACTTGAACCGACACCTCGAGAAGCACTTGCTGTGCTAGATTTCCACAGCTTCAGGAGGAGGCAGGAAAATTAAAACCCACCCAAATATTACTAAAGGCCTCCCCGGGAAGCGGTAAGTTCAGCGGCCGTTCAGCAGAAACCACGCCGGCCGCCGTGTTTTGCACTCACTGCCTACGACAGGTCACCCCGCCGAGCCGGGCGGGGGCCGCACAGCCACGGCCTCCCCGGGGGCAGCGGGACAGGGGTCACCCGCAGCCTTTCCGCTTGGCGGAACGTAAAAGTTGTGCTGTAATGCCGGCTCGCTGTCATGCCGGGAAGAGCCTCTGAGCGGGCCGCGCGCCGAGCCGTGCAGTGCGACGAGGAAACGTCCCCCCGCCGCGGGCAGACCCGACCCCCCGGCCAGGCCCCACGCCAGGCACCGCTCCTACCGTAGGGCGCGTAACCACCTCCAGGGCGCGGCTGCCGGACAGAGCGGCCGTGGCCACGCGTCCCCACGCACACCCGCCGCTCCCCGGGAGGGATGAGCCGGCCGTCCGGCACGGGGGGGGAACCCGCACGGGGGGGAACCCGGACGGGGAAGGCCGGGCGCCGGGCAGGTCCCGGCGGTGAAGGTCCCCGCCCCACCCCGCCTCAGTCCCGACCCCGGCGCAGGTCCCTCCCCGCGGGCGCCTGGCCTTGCCCCGCCCGGCCCTGCCCCCCCTGCAGCCCGGCACGCGCTGCGGACGGCGATGCTCGCCCGCGGGGCTTCACCTCTGCGGTAGCAGCCGTCCCGAGGGCCGGGCCTGCCCCGCAGCCCCTCTGAGGGGCGGGCGAGGCTGCAGGAGGGGTGCCGCTCACCCCGCGGCTCTCAGGCGGGGGCGCCCAGCCGCGCCGGGCCGGCGGCTCCACGCTATGCCCTCGCCGCCTTCATGCGAGCGGCGGCGGCACCAGCAAGAACCTGCCTTCACCGCAGCGCGTCACAGCCTCTCCCGCCTCGCCCCGGCCTTGCGCAGGCGCCGCCACCGCCGCCGAGGGGAGCACGTTGCGAGACCTGTGGCTGCCGGCCCGCGAGGAGCGGAGCCGAGCTGGCGGGCGGAGGGGCATGCCGGCAAGGTTTTCATCTGGCCGCGGGCGGCGTTGTCGCAGTTCGCCTGAGGCGCGGTTCTGCTGCGGACCTACTCCGCGGGCACGGAGCTGCCTGGCCCGTGGCCAGGGCCAGGTGGCGGGGAAGGGTGCGGGCTGCCTCAGGCAGCGGCTGCACGAGTTGGGAGGCGTGTGGGAATGCGGTGGTTGCAGGATCAGCATGACCAGTCAAGTGAACCTGCCTCGCCGGGTCACCTGTCACATCGGCCGCTCGCACCCGGGCTTCCTTCCCCCATTTGCACCGTGCGCTGCCCCCCGCCCGGGGGAACTTTCACTCCCGATTTTTCACGGCAGGTAAGTACTCACAGCAGCAGTGAAGCCACGGATCACAGAATCATAGAATGGTTTGGGTTGGAAAGGACCTTAAGGTCATCTCGTTCCAACCCCGTCGCACTAGACCATGTCGCCCAAGGCTCTGTCCAACCTGGCCTTGAACACTGCCAGGGATGGAGCATTTACCTCTTCTGTGGGCAACCTGTTCCAGTGCCTCAGCACCCTCACAGTCGCAGGACCTCTGCTGCCTCGGGCACTGAGGGAGCTCTGGAGCAAGTAAGAAAACTCGTTAGTGATTCGTAAAAGCCAAAGGCTTCATTTTCTCCCTGCCTCTTCCCCTTTCCCTCCAAATCTTTGCAAAAGAGAAATAATACTTTATATGTTTTAAAACCATTATATTTTACGGCAGATTAAATCTCTGCATGCCCGGGTTTGAGCTACTCAGTATCACTGCAGAATTCTGGAAGTGAGCAATTTAATTCTCACTCCCTGACACTTGTTCATCTGTAACAACCAAGCAGTGATATTTCCTTCTTCATTAAGTTCCTCAAATGAAGAAAGGAAACTGCATAGAAGTCTGAGGTCAGATGTGTGTATGGATAGTTTACAAAATTTACAAGGGAGAAGCAGCCCTTTAGTGAAAGCTGGTAAATTGAAATCCAGTTCAAATCTCATTTCTACCAATAATACCTAATGATAAAGGCACAATCCCCAATAGAAATATGCAAGGTTCTTTTCCCAATAACAATGTGCAACCATGGAGTTACCTGTTCTTATTCAGCAAAAAGCAGATTTCAGGTCCTTTACATTGTCCACATTTTTATTTGTCCTGTCTTTCAAAACACATACACCTGGCTACAGCACTTGCAAATGCTGTCTTACACACTACAATTTATGCCACTCAAAAAGAGAGAAACAAAGATATCTGAAGGAAGTAGATGTGCATTTTGGGTTACAGTTGGCAGCTCTTCCTTAGGCCTGATTCACCTGAAGAATTGTTTACTGTTACTGCTATTACTCCTTTAATGCAGATGGTGTTTCAGTGTTAGAAAGGTAAGTTCTATGCATCCATGCAAATGTCCACAGATGATCTGTGCAGGGAACATATCCAGCTACACATAACAAAGACACATTACTGGCAAGTAAGCAGAAACTGCACAAGTTGGGGGCAGGGAACTACTTTTGCATAGCTATGACAGTCAGGAGATACCAGTCCTCCCACCTGGGCCTGGTTAAATACAGTGTGACCTATAGCCAACCAGCACCAGCCAGTTTCTACCCATTATATCAGGAAACTCAACTAGAGTTCTGGTGGAGTTAATTCAAGTTTGAAGTGGTATAACGGTTTCTATAGTCCATTATCGTAAAATTTATGCATAAACACTTGATTACATTTTATTAAGTTCCCTTCCCACCATATTAATCTGAATGGATAAGAGTGATTAAGGTATCCTTGATTTGATTAGCCACTTGATCTTTCTCCAGCAAATAATTCAACGTTCCTAGAAACTGTAAACCGGTGAGTTACGGTCAGAAAATACACATGTATTTGGAATCAGATTCCTCGCTCACCTGCCTTACAGGTTTCTCCAGTCATCTAGTCTGAACGAGAAGAATGCATATAATCAGAATATGAGAATTTACCAGCCCGCTGGCAACAGGTGGGGACAGTCTCACTTCTTCCGTAACACCAGTCAGGCTGGACGGCGATTAACAGAGAATACTTAAAACAGCAAACAGTACAGCTACAAGTTTCCTGCGAAGTTCTATTCATGGAATTATTTTAAATGCATAACTTTGTTTAAAGCCAAGCAGAAGACATGGAACGAACTCAAGTATGACTCAGGCAAAGACAAAAATAGTTTCAGGCAGGCTCTGGCAAGTAAAGAGCAAATAAGGGGGAGGGGGAAGGTGTAGATAAAAATCTCTCAAATTTTTCAAAGTTGAAGCCGAAGTGAGTTTACTTAAGTCAGTTAAGAAAATGTTTTTAAACAGCTCTGTACGTGTCCTGGTACACAACAAAAATCAGTTAAAAATACGGTAATTCTGCACTAAAGAAAGAGGACACAATAGCAGATCCAATTAAGACTGGCAAAAAGTGTAACTTCATTTCAGAAAAAAACAAGTGATAGTAACATGCCTAATGCAACTACTTCTATTGTGAAACCCATTAACTTTACTCACTGTTAATGTAAACAAAAAATGCAGAAGATATACTTCTTAACAGGACAATCCAAACACTTAGGAAAAAAGTAATAAACCTATGTCAATCTACACATAATGTGGAAAGGCAAGGACATCAGTGGTGTCCAGTGTCATAAACTAAAAAGGCAGCTTATATGTTTACACAAATCACATTGCATTCATTTAGTATTTTTGACAAGGCAATATGAGCAATGAATCAAGCAACTTTGCTGACGTTTATTCAGAGACACAAGTTTTCAGACAAAGACAGGATCCCCACTCCCAACTGCATGTTTATAGTCTATTAAATCAACATTTACTACTATGTAAGCAGTACAGTATGACTTCCAGGATCAGGCCATACAGCTAAAATAATCACAAATAATTTTAAAAGTTAACGGTTATCCCCTCTGGGAGCAGGAAAAAGCAAGGAGAATGAGAAAAAGCTCTTCAAAATACTATAATAGGTAGCAATGCGTAAGCATTATTGGATCCTATCCTCCTCCCTTGTAGTTATCACCTGCTTACTCATTGTTTCATATTAAATCTTAATCTGCACTAACTAAATCTGCCTCACCGGTTTCCATACCACTGTGTACTGAACATATCCCGTCAGTTCCAGATAGTGAACGCAGCTACCAGCTCTCCTTAACTCTGTAAAACAATCACACCCTCATTTGAAAGCAAATACTTGCCTCCACATACACACTAGAGAATTTGTTTTTGGCTCTTTAGATATGTCATCCCTCCTTAACCATTAGAACACTTGGTACTTCTCCAGCCTCTGTTCTTTTTCACGTCTGAGAAGATCTTTCGTGCTCTGTTAAATGTATATTTCAATGCATACAAAAGCATTTCAGTTCAACGTCACATCTGCGCTTCATTCAGCTACTCTTGCGTTTGTAACATTACAAATGAAATAATAAATCAATATTATACAAAGTAATTCAGAATATACAGATTTGTACCCTGGTGGATATTTTCATAAAAGTGTTCATGAGTTTGGGGGTGGGAAGGACGGGGTGGTGGTTTTGAGGGAAGGAAGGGGACATACCCTGACTATTATCGTAGATATTTTTAGTTAAATAAGTGCACCAGATTTTGACACCTGATATTAGGACAAAGCTGTCAGGTAAGTACTGTGAACCTGCAAATTAGGGCAGTTTTTCAGGTTTTCTAGTTTTGTTTTAAAACAGGCCCTTAATCTGAAACAGTCTTAATGCTGTCATAAATTTTTTCATATACAGGCACATTAAAGAACAGCAAGAATTAAAATAAACTTTGGCCCGGCTGAAAGAAACATTCTTTCTGTTTGTGAAAGTATTTGCATACTTTCATCTACCTCCATTTTCCTTTTCTCCCTGCACCAATTACTTCCATTAACAAGGGCATCAATGATAAGCTCCTGAAAAATGAGCAGTACTTTAACTAGCATAAAAGATAAAAAATAATCTTCAACAATGTCTGATACCTACTTCTTGGGGTAAAGCTAACTGACAGTAACTTGTAGATGACCTCTCCTCCCACGATGGTCTGAAGATGCTTCTGGAGGGACAGGGAAGGTTCTCTGTGTTGTTCAGAAAAGTATAAACAAATGATGTAATTTTGTATAAAGAGGTCAATTTGTGACTCTCCGCACTTAAGATTCGTGATCTTTAGAGTAAACAAAGAAGATTTAACTATTCAACCTGCTTCCATTTATTTAGCATGTTTTAAGAATAGCATCCAGAGCATGAGAATACACTATAAACAAAGAAAACTTATTAGTAAATTATGTTTTCCATTTTATTTCACTGACCTTTGTGCACACAGTACTTCAAAGACTGCCTTTTTGCTTATGCCAGTCAAAATTCCTTTTACAGGACTTTTTTTCTTAAACTGAATAGCAAAGGACAAGTTTCCTCATTTCTCCTCTTAAGTATCCTTAAGAAATTCATCATGCTTTAGTATGACTTTCTGCAGTGTAAAAATAGACAGTCAGTATTACAAACTCATACAAAATACATCAGTACCTTCAAAATTAATGTAACATCATTTTGAAAAGACAAAAATAGCAGGTAGTCAACTGATTACACCCTAAACTGGTATATTGTTAGCTGAAGCTTTCTTAAACTAAGCAGCCTATTTAAGTCAAGTATATGATGATGACGTGTTCTTACTGTATTACAGGAACAAAGGTACTCAATGTTGAAGCGAGTTCCTCATAACTCTTACATTTTATGTACTCTCAAGAAGGAAGCACATTTTTCAGACACAACCACAAAGAATTATCTAGTTGCTTTTATGTTTTGCTGAACACTGAGGCCTACCTTAAGGATCCTACACGTACGTGCTTGACTAAGGAAAACAAGGATACTTCTGCATTAAAAAGCAAGGCATTTTAAATACTAGTAACTTGTCATCTATTAAAAAAAAACCCCAAAATTCTATGTGTGGAACCTAAAAATCAGTAAAAAGCAATTTTATTTCTCTGGATGTTCCCACATGAGTATCAGAAGTACCAGAACTTCGATCAGTCCTTTACAGCACTCTATCAACATGCTTCATTGTATCGTATCAAAGTGCTTTGATATTCTCAAAACAAAGCATCTTAGCTTAGGGGTTACTGCAGTGAACACGTCTTAACTTTTAAACTGCTACAGTCATTTAACACACACATAACCAACTTGTTCATTTTTGATGCTTGGTATTTTTGCCAAGAGAAGTGGTAGTTGCTTACAGTTAGTTATGATGCATTGGTCTACTAAGAACTTGACTGAAATCTTCACAAAAGCCAGCTCATAATTGTTACCATTGAGCCTGTCCAGAAACACGTATTTGGTACGTGTTTGGAAACATGTATTTGGTAATGAAAGCATCTGTGACAAACTTTAAACATACCATCTTTTCAGAAACTAATTTTCACTATATATGGGGGAGGGTGAGGGTTGTTAATTTCATAGTTAAATGATTATTAGAGATTATTGTTTGGGCTATAGCTCTTCTCTCTTGAATTTAAGAATGGAATTCCCCAGAAAATCAACAGTCTTTATACAGAACAGAGTGCTGGTCCAAGCACCACTATTTTCTGCATTAAAGATACAACTAGCTTTCATTCACAGATGTTTTAGCCACTATCAGGTTTAATAATAATCATCTGCTCTTTGCTGCCATAACCTTGAGATCATTACAAGATGGAGCTGCACATCATATGGGGAAGAGAAGGCTGTGTGAAGACCTCACAGCAGCCTTACAATATTTGAAGGGGGCCTAAAAGGATGCTGGAGAGGGACTCTTCCTCAGGAACTGTAGCGATAAGACAAGGGGTAATGGGTTTAAACTTAAACAGGGAAGATTTAGGTTAGATATAAGCAATAAATTTTTTACTGTGAGGCTGGTGAGGCACTGGCACAGGTTGCCCAAAGAAGTTGTGGATGCCCCCCTCCTTGCAGCATTCAAGACTAGGTTGGACAGGGTTTTGAGCAACCTGATCTAGTGCGAGGTGTCCCTGCCTATGCCAGAGGGTTGGAACCAGATCATCTTAAGGTCCTTCCCAACCCAAACCATTCTAGGATTCTATGATCACCCAAAAAATTAAATGT
Organism: Strigops habroptila; assembly: GCF_004027225.2. Lineage (NCBI taxonomy): Eukaryota > Metazoa > Chordata > Aves > Psittaciformes > Psittacidae > Strigops > Strigops habroptila. Next base: position 59,755,208 of record NC_044302.2, on the reverse strand, counting down.
AAGTACAGTGCAGCTGTAAACCACCAGGCATTTCCAACAGCCACTGAACTAAAGGCAACGCTGACAAATGAAGTAGGTGCTGTCACTGGTTTAGCAGGAGCTCACACTGAGCTTTCTCCTCTTATTTTCCTCCACAAATGCTCTGTACTTGGGGCATGTTGAATAGAAAGGGTGATGGAAGAAGTTAGTGTTTTCATTTTAAAATCTAGCTACTTCCTCATAACCTCAAAGGCAAAATCCGCTTAAGCTAGCCTCTGTTTGGTTAGTAAATCACATTAGCCGCTGCCTTTCACACTGGTGATCTTTGCTAGAAACACTGGAAGCATTCAGTTTACGCATTTTGAAAAGAAAAATAAAGATCCAACCCACTGTAAAACCGGCTCTAAAATGTGGTTCCCTTAGACATCTTTTGTCTGCTGGTTCCCCCCTGACAGAAGAGATAATCAGCATATCCGAGTTCTCTCTGCAGAGAAACAGTTACGTAATCTCTATCGGATCTGTTTCATTAAACCAGAGAGGACAAAAGGAAGAAGAGAAAACGCCTGACACGGGAGAGGTGGGGGGGAGGGATATATCGCCTCCAGTCTTCTTTCAAATTCGGCAATTCAAATCCGGCACAGAATTCAAATTCTGGCACACACATGCCAGAAGGACCGCATGGCTGCGCCACCCTGGCCGCGCATCCCACGGCTCTCAAAGCCCCGCAGTCAGCACTGCGCCTTCAGCAACCTCCGATTCGCACTCGGGGCGCGACCAGCCCCGGAGAAGCCAGCAACGGGGCTGAGAGCGGGCACCCCGGGTGCCTGCAGAGCCGCGAGCTGCCAACGGCAGCGCTCGCCGACAGCGTTTGGGTCAGACCTACGGACGCAGCCCCCAGGCTCTCGCTCGGGGCAGGGCACACCACCCGCCCCACACGCCGCCAGGGACCAGGCCCCTTCTCCGTCCTCTCCCCCCCTTCCCAGTCCGAGCCGGGCGTCCTCAGGTCCCTGGTCTGCGGAGCGGAGCTCCCTCTGTTCCTGCCCCCGCCACCCCCCCCCGCGCCGCTCCCACAAAAGGGGCGTCTCAGGTCACGCTCCCCGGCACCGAGCTCGGCGGAACCCCAGCTTCCGCGCCCCGGCTGGCCCCAAGCCAGCCCTCCCCCCTGCCTCCGCCTGCCCCGCTCGCCCCTGCCCGCCGCCCGGCCGCGCGCCCCCGCCCGCGCACCAGCTACCCGTTGTTGGCGCACGCGCGCCAGAGCGCGGGCTGGCGGCGGAGTGCGCGTGCGCCGGGAACAGCAGAGCTGGGCTCGCGGGCTGGCGGCGGGGTGCGCGTGCGCGGCTCTCGGGCTCGCTCGGAGGGCAGGAGGGAGCGGGCGGGCGGCGCCGGTGAGCGAGGGACCGCGAGCGGCTGAGGCGGTGAGTTGGGCTGGGCCCCTGCCCCGCGCGCTGGCGGGCCGCCGCCTCATCCGCTGGGGGCAGCGCCGCTGCCTCGCGTCCCGCCGGGCAAAACCAGCCAACGAGGGAGCTCGGAGAAGCCCGCGGCAGTTGTGCCCCGCAGCGGGCTTTGCCCCGCGGCGGGGCAGGAGGGCCCTCGAGGGTGCCTGTCTGCGGTGGGGCAGGGGAGCCCCGGGAGAATTCAGGCTGGCTCCCGGCCCCGTGCCTCGGCAGGGCCCGGAGAGCGACGGGGCAGCCGGGGACGAGACAGTGCCGGGCGTGGGGACGGGTGACATGTGGGAAGAGGAGCGCCGGGAGGGTCCGGCTAAAGCGGCCGTGGCAGCTTTGGAGGGGCTGTTCAGAGGTTGCCGGGCTCGAAGGTGTCCCTTGCAAGATCTCCGACTAGAGAAGGGGAGATTTAGCGCTGCTAGTATCGATCGCAAAGGCAGACTGACCGGCAGAACGTAAAATCTTTCGGGGCTGCCCCGCGTATCACAAGATTGCAAAAGCACAATACCCGTTCGAAATAACTAGTCGGTGGAAGTTTGGCAATTATATGCCATCTTGAAGTTGCTTAACATTCCTGCGGTAATCTTGATACTACTTTCTGCTGAAGAAGTCCGAGGAAATATGCCCATTTTCACAAACTTGTTTAGATACGCTTTGTACAAATAACAAACATGTGGTCAGTTTTACAGTTCCCTCTTTGATTCCTTGTGTTTTTCTGACAGTGTGAAACAACGGCAGGGAGATTGTGGTATCTACATCAAGAGGGTTTCTTGATAGTGTTTGGCGTTTGACTTCGGATTTGAAAGAACACACTTTCTTATGGCTCTGTTAAGGACACCAAAACTGCTAGAGTTCTGGTGTCCTTAATTTCAGAGGTTTCATAGCCTACAAGGTAGTTGCAGAGAAATGGTGACCAAGAAAACTTTAAAATCATTTTTATACTTTTTTTTTTTTTTTGGCTGGTATTATGTGATGTTACTTTTTAGCTGAAATCAGGTTAGTTAGCCTCCCTTTCTCACCTGATTCTTCAAAAGAGGGAAAAAAAGAAAAGTCTCATAAGCACTTTCTCTAATTTGTACGTAATGTGCATTGTCTCTGGTATGGATTTAAAGGTGCAGTATCATGGTTATGAAAGCATCAGTAGAAGATGATGATTCAGGATGGGAACTTGGTATGCCTGACAAGATGGAAAAGAGTAATACAAGCTGGGTAGATATAACACAGGATTTTGAAGAAGCTTGTAGAGGTGAGTTGCCCTGCTGTGTTCTGAGAAGACTTGGAATCCTTTGGAGGACTAAGTATAGTTTTTTGAGGTGTTTTAAGCAATAGTTTGGCTCAGGTTCAAGCTCCAGATGAATGGAATACATTGATTCTGTGTTTTCATAGAACTTCCTGTGTAAGTTAACTGTGAGGTTGAAAATATCAGAAGAACCTCACCTTGCTTAGTCTTCCAGGTTACATAAGTATCTTTTTCAAGTTGTGTTTTTTTATCTTATGTACTTTTGCGCCTGATTTTATCTTTGCTTTTTCTTTTTTTTGCCTTTTTTTTTTTTATCTTAGTGGTCTGCTGTTTGTGTACCTACAAAACACATCTAAAGGCCTCAGTAGAAGTAATGAGGAAAAGCAAGTATTTCAGTAATCTTCCCTGGAAAAAAATCTGACTTCTGCATGAAGGAGCACAGAAAACTGTTGTTCTGTGTTCCAGGCTATTCAGGTGCTACTAAGTGGTAATTCTAAAACCTCTTTAACTGTTGGAATAGCAGAGAGGGATGAGGAAAGATTGAGCAACTGGGCTTCTTAGACTTTCAGTCTTGAAAGAGCTTTTAAGTGAAAGCAAATGAAGACAGAATAGAAATAGCTGATCGGTGTCCTACACCTTGTTCTCTGTTGGCATAAGGCAGTTTGTGAGTGACAAGTGTATCCTGGAAGAGTTGCATTAGAAGGATGGTTGTAATTGTTTATCCTGTTCTCTTTCTCTGTAGAACTGAAGTTAGGAGAACTGCTTCATGACAAGCTGTAAGTATGCCTGTGGGATAGTTCTCGTTTTTAGATAGGATTAATGCAAGTATGTGAATATTTACTAATAAGTAAGTCATGCAGTTTCAACTAAGTTTTTTTAAACTTTTACCTTAAATAGTTGAAGTATTCATAGTATCATTCATCTTCAGCAGTAGGTATATGATGCACCTGTATACATGATGAATATTTCTCATTGTGCCAGTATTATATTTTCAGTTAATCAATGTAGTTTAGAAGTTGGTAGCACATATTATGATCAGTGGGTGTTGACACTTATGAGCTATTTTATTTGGACTTGCTTTATAAAAAAAAAATGGCAGAAAGACTTTAAAATTTTGAATCTGGTTGCTTTAAATGTCACTAACAAGTTTAGGATAAACAATCAGTGTGCTTTAAAATAACTCTTAAATGGCACGCTGAAATGGAAACTGGGAGCTCTACAGATGAAGAAAAATGTATTTAAAAAAAAAAGCACGTGATAAAGTCTTTCTGAATTCATTAAAACATGACGCGAGATTAACATACCTTAAGGATAAAATTGTTTAGCCACATGAGACTGCTGAATAGGAAAAATTGAATAAGAAAAAAGTGCTTATTTAGTAGAATGGTTGGAGTTGGAAGGGACCTTAAAGATCATTCAGTTTCAACCTTCTTGCCATGGGCAGGGAGATGTTCTAGTAGACCAGGTTCCTCAAAGCTGCATCCAACCTGGCCTTGAACACTGCCAGGGATGGGGCAGCCACAGCTTCTCTGCTCACCCTGTGCCAGTTTTAGGAATAATAGATCAGAAAACAGCAGCACACTATTAAATTATTAAAAATTAATGATTACAATTATTAAATTACAAGGCCAAATGCAAGATCCAGTACCTGTTTCAGGGCAATCCCAAGCACAGCAACAGGCTGGGCAGAGAATGGATGGAGAGCAGCCCTGAGGAAGGACTTGAGGGTGTTGAGCCGGCAGTGTGGGCTCTCAGCCCAGGAAGCTGACCGTGTCCTGGGCTGCGTCAGAAGGAGTGTGATCAGCAGGTCGAGGGAGGTGATTTTCCCACTGTGCTCTGGTGAGACCCCACTTGAAGTACTGCATTCAGCTTTGGGGCTCCCAACACAAGAAGGAAATAGACCTGCTTGAGCGAGTCCAGAAGTGGGCCACGAAGGTGCTCAGAGGACTGGAGCACCTCTGCTATGGAGGCAGACTGAGAGAGCTGGGCTTGTTCAGCCTGGAGAAGGCTTTGGGGAGACCTTAGAGCAGCTTTTGCTTACCTAAAGGAGGCCTACAGGAAATCTGAAAAGGCACTTTTTACAAGGTCCTGTAGTGACAGGACAATGGGGAATGGCTTTAAACTGAAAGAGGACAGATTTAGATTTGATAATAGGAAGAAGCTCTTTACTGTGAGGGTGGCGACGCATTGGCACAGGGTGCCCAGAGAAGCTGTGGCTGCCCCATCCCTGGCAGTGTTCAAGGCCAGGCTGGACAGGGCTTTAAGCAACCTGATCTAATGAAAGGTGTCCCTGCCCATGGCAGGGGGGTTGGAACTAGAAGATCTTTAATGACCCTTACAACCAAAACCATTCTGTGAAATGCAAACCTGCTTAAAAATGTGTGCAAGGATGTCACCAAGTAGTTACTCAGTAGAATCAAAGCAGAGTTTTGAGGTGTAATTTTATACATAAGAGCATTTCAAAGCAAATATGCTTTTCTGAATTAGAATTTGTACATGCACAATAAGCTTTTTTTACATAATAAATGCTCATGTTGCAGTTTGGATCAATATCATATGTACCAAAGGCATATGGTTTGCATCTATATCCTTTCTTCTGTAGGCCAGTCTTTTGTGTGGTTCTCCTGCAAGCTTTTATACCATTACTACAAGTGATCCATTGTCACGTGTTGGGGTTTTTTTTGTATAAGTTTTCTTAATGTGCATTTTAAACAAAGTTGGTATATTCAACGTATCTTATTGTCAGTCTGTGTCATCATTAGTTTCTGGGATTCATACCTTGCTTGGGTTTTTGGATGTAGTATAATAAAAACCAGCTTGTCTGGGTAATACCAGTTTGTTAAGTGATCTTTGAAAAGATGCTATGTCATTGAGGTGTATAGAAGCAAGCGTGCATAGCTTTAGTGATGGGATATTCGGCTTAGGACTGTTCTTCAGTTTTCAAAAAGACTGAGTTTTCTTTTAGCCATCTGTTTTTTTTACTTGTGAGGAGATCGTCAAATCATGAAAACCATGATCTCTGAAGATCGGTAGTAATGTTCAGATACCTTACCTTATTGTGTGTAGCCAGAATACAGTGAACTCAGTTTGTTGACATATATTCTTTTACACTGTTTTATAAAGACTGTCTTGTATATAGTAATTTCATTCAGAACATATTTTTTATTGGTGTTTTAGTTTTGGTCTTTTTGAAGCCATGTCTGCCATAGAAATGATGGATCCCAAGATGGATGCTGGTATGATTGGAAACCAAGTGAATAGAAAGGTTCTTAACTTTGAGCAAGCTATTAAGGTTTGTGTGACTTTCCTGGTTTGATTACACTATCTGTAAAAGTGTGATACAGTTTTATCAAATTGCAGTTAAGCACAATTCAGCATAATTAGTGTTTCCAATCTTTTCTTAAAATTCATTTCTTCTTCTTTAATTTTGGATAGTTAAGTAAGAAATAGCTTGTGATGTTTACCTTTTTTCTCACTCACATTATCCTAATGATGCTAACTCTGCCAGTAAAAAGTACTGTGAAATTGTGTGATATCAATAGCTCAGATAAATACATTTCAGAAATGGTTTTGTAAGTTGCCTTCTGCTTCCCCAAATGTGTCTTTTTTTATGAAGATGTATGAGTTAGTCCCTCTTTAAGCTGAATGGAAACCAGCTTCCATACAAAAGCTGGAAATTTACGCTTTATGAGACATAGTGGTTCATTAGCCTTGAAGAGAAACTGGCTAATTTAATAACATTGTCAGTAATGATTAACTCTTGATACACAGTCAAAATAAATTGGTAGAGGGATGCCGAAAGACTTTCTGTTATTTTGGAAAAAATAATGCACTCACAAAGGGAAAAATATTTTTTACCATGGATCTTGTTTTGAATGGACTGAGAGAGCTTTGTATAAAATACTGGTCATCTAAGTTGTGTAGAATGTATGCAGAGTTGCAAATGCTGGACAAATAAAATGAAAGCAATAGGGCTGCTGCTGCCTTGGTCCAGGCCTTGAAGACAATAAATCTACAAGTGTCAACAGTGTAAAACTCAGTCTTCAAAGAATGGGTCCTACATATTATTCCTTGTTCAATCCTTATTATGATTATACATACTGTTTTGTAATTTAAGTGATGACCATTAACTGAGTTTGAACTTTTATTTGCTACTGACAAATCAGAAATTTTATTTTAGCTTTCTCTTTGAATACCTTTATATTTGGTCAGTGTTCAACACGGTGGGAAGGCAGAATTTTTCAGAATTTGAGGCACATTATGAAGCTGATTAGTAAAGATAATAGTATACAGATCTTCTGAAGTCTGAACTAAATTGTGATGTCCTTTTTGGCTTTACAAATAATAAGTTGTATTTTGCCTATAGACTTCTGTAGTCTTAAGGGGTTTTTTCTTTGTTTTCTAAGGATGGCACCATTAAAATAAAGGATCTCACTTCACCTGAGCTGGTAGGAATAATGGATACATGTTTTTGCTGTTTGGTAAGCATTTCTCAGCTCTTAACTTTAGATGATTTTGCTTACAAAATATAATCCCTTAATCCAGTTTAAAAAATGAAAAAACAGTAGAACTCAAGAAAAAAGATTGACCAAGCAGAAAATACATACTTAGTGTTTTAATTGCGCTTTAGATTTTACGTTGGCTATTATAAAATGCATAATCCTGGTTTTGGGGTTTTCTATTGTAATAAATCATTATGGAAGAGAACTAGTAGCATTTTTAATTCTGTGAAAAGGTTTTACGATATGTGGTTTTTAAATGTATGCTGACTGCCTGCTGTATGTTGGTGTTTGAACGTGTTGGAAAGTGAGCGTGCAGTAACCTACAGCGCTCTTGCTCATTTCTGTACAGCCAGTATTGACTGACCTTACAGGGGCATTTTGAAGAAAAAAAGAAAATACCTAAATCCATTCAGAAAAGAAATAAGCGAATTATCACTTATTTGTTAATTGTGATTATTTTCTATGTATGTCTTAGTTTCCTTCAGTAAATTATACAAATTATTTTCAAGTACTCTTTAAAATTACATCAATAAAATTACTTTAGAAAAAGAAAAAAACAACCAATATTTAAAATTAGTTTAGTCCAAAAAGATATGTAAAGGTCACTGTATGTTTGATATGGTGTAACATAATTCATCTTCTCCCCCACTGCCCCATACTGACCCTTTTTGGGTCAGTGGTCATACTAAAAATCTGATCCTACCATGTTTTATGCTGTTTCAAGATAGAAATAATTGTTTAAATTACTGAAGCTTTCCCTGTAGCTTAAAGCAGCATGAAAGTAAGAGAGGATCATGAAAAGAAGCTACAAGTTGTAGAAGAGAACATGCAGAATGTTGCTGAGTTGTTTCATAGCCACTTGCATTTTTCATTCAGTATTTTTATAGAAGCAACTTATAATTCTGTAGGTTTCTTAATGCGTTGTCTAAGTCACTGAGACTAGACCTGAACTCTGTGAAAGAGGTTCATCCAACACCAGAATTTGATACTGTTGGAAGGTTTAGTAACTTAACAGCTAGCAGGTGGACAAAGGCTGCTAGGACAAGCAGATGGACAAAGGACCTTTTCTTGCCCTTTTTAGGTAGATGTAAGGTTGCCATCTTAGGGGCTGACTTAATGAGTTACTGAAGCACAGTAAGGTGGGAAAAGAATGGAGATATAGCAATGAGGACTTGGCTTTCATGAGTAAAATATTCCATTTCATTTTCTTTTCCCTAGATAACCTGGTTAGAGGGACATTCCTTGGCACAGACAGTATTCACTTGCCTTTATATTCATAATCCAGACTTCATAGAAGATCCTGCTATGAAGGCTTTTGCTCTAGGGATCCTAAAAATCTGTGATATTGCCAGAGAAAAAGTTAACAAAGCAGCTGTTTTTGAGGAGGTATGTGTTACAGTGGTTAAATATGTAACATTATACATAGCTCCATAATGCAAATAAAACAATATATTAGAGAAATCTGTTGCTGTTTGATTCAGTACTCCAGGAGCAGCAGTACATCTTCCTAAAAGTATTAGACTTGATCTCTTTAAAATGCAGTTTTCTTCAATGAACGTGTTTCATACTCTTTTCTATGTTTCACTTGAGTATTGGAGTCACACAAATATTTTACTCAAGAAGCAATGCAAGTCTGTGGCTAACCATTTGATATTAGTGTTACTTGTGGTTTTCTTCCTGTTTAATTTTTTATTTTCCTGCTTTAGATAGCCATGATTGACTTTTGTCTGAAATGTTCATCTAGCAGTGGAATCAGAATCTGGGTTTCTGTGCTTAGAGCAATTTTTGTTTCCTCTGGTCTCAGACAAGTCACTTCTTACTGACTAAATCTAAAATTGATTAAATAGTACTTTGCATCCGTAGTTCTTGTAACATTTTGATAGGGTGGCACTTGATGAAAATGTGAAGGGCATACTGGTATTAAGAATTTATGCAGAAAATAACTACCCCAACCTGGATTTGGACAGGAAAGTCACCCAAACCGTGGGTATACTTAGTTGTGCAGAAGAAAACCAAACTTTTATACTTGGTGTAGTTAAACAAAAACACTTGAAACAAACCAAACAAAAACGCAACAAGAAAACACCCCCCCCCCCCCAAAAAAAACCAAACCAAACAAAAAGAAATCCCCAAACCCCAACTTGAAAGTGTAAATTCTACTGTTTATATTTCACTTCATATTGCTGCTTTGGTTTTGTTTTTAGGAAGATTTTCAGTCAATGACTTACGGATTTAAAATGGCCAACAGCGTAACAGATCTTAGAGTTACAGGTACAGTTTGTGCTTTCTGTGTATCTGTCTCTCTCTTTTGAACATGTTTGTTACTCTCAACCAAACCTACTGAATTGTTAGAAATGTGATCTTGCGTTTTTTATCAGTCTTGTGAAAATTGGTAATTTGGTAAAAAGAGAGGTCAGTTATTTTTCCTTGAAGAAAATGTTCAGTTGTTTTTATTAAATGCCTGTGAAGTGGAAGGAGTGCTTTTAGATGTGCCCACCACATGGCTGGGCATGAGCTCATCCAGGACTGAGAGAGACATGCACTACTGAGAAGGTGCATTGCTTGAATTCTTGTGTCTCCCTCAGTATTTGTTTTGATCTAAACAGATGGCTTTTGAGGGAAAGCAGTCTAGTAGCTCTACAGCTATGAATATGCATGTTGTTAGGTACGTACATAAGAGTATATGTTAGCCTTTTGATGCACTATTTTTAATAAATGAGCGTTCCACTGAATTATTTTTAGAAAATTCGTGAACAGTTTAGCTTTGGATCAGTCAGTCTATATTCTGATTTATCTGTTGTTGTGAGACATCCCTACCATCCCTCACAAGAATATTTTTTGTCTTGTCTTTGGTTAGTGGTTATACAAAGCACTAAACCTTGATTTCCCCTGGAAACTTTTCTCACCTCAGTGGTGTAGGTGTACCTAGGAATGCTTCTCAGCTTTTAATTGTCCTCTGACTTTTCCAGGTATGCTAAAAGATGTAGAAGATGACATGCAAAGACGAGTGAAGGTATTTTTCTCATGTTTGCTTAGTCAATTACACTTCAGGTATATTTAACATAGGTTTGGGAGAGGGAGTTGGATTATGAAAAATGGGGCAGGTTTGTGTCACTAAATGATGGGGATTTTTTTGAAGAAACCCATAATGCTGCTAGTTTGCCTTCTAGCTAAAAATGCTGAAGTCTTCAGACTTTGCTAAACGCTTTAATAGTTGCTTCATTACTAGTAGGTGGAATCATGATGTAGAATATAACACTGGGCTGGGCACGGAAAGTATGTATTTAACTTCTGGCTATTATGCAAGTATCCTATGTGACGTTAAAGTCACTTAATCTACTTTTACCACAGTTTACAATATAAAATGTTCGTATAATTTCCTTGCCTATTTGCAGAGTGGTCTCATTACTATAGGAGAATCTTGGATCATTCAAGAACCTAGATTATATATTAAGAAGTTTTGAACTTCAGAACTGTTTCTTAGCGTTATATGAGAGAAATGTTCTGAAGTGGGTAAAGGGATTCTCAGTAGCTTCCCTTCGCAATTTTGAAAAAAATATTTGAAATTCCTTTGCCTTCTAGAGCACTCGAAGTCGACAAGGAGAAGAGAGAGATCCAGAAGTTGAACTTGAAGTAATTAATTGTTTACCTTTATCATGGATTTCATGGATTAGTCCATCGTTACCTTTAATCAGTAACAGCTTGTGAGAATATGTGTCACCAGTGTTGCTGCATTAAATATGGCCCTGAGCAAATCCCAGGCTAGCCGATAGGCTTTTATGCTTTGAAGAGGTAGAGTTCTGGATTAATTCCAAGGGCAGAATAGTGATGCTGCTGCAAATTTGCCATTTATGCACCTACCTCTCAAGAAAAAGCCATTAGCAAAGTAGGTGGTCTTAATCTGTCCTGTACCTTCTTCCTTCTGTCTCTTCTCAGCAGCTTTTACTGCTGCTTGCAGCCTCCCTGTCAAGAAGAAAGTAGGAAGAGTGAGTGAAAGAAGTGTAACTCCTTCCAGAAAAAGTGGTAATTGGTGGAGTTGATGTAGCTGATTTAGAAGAATGTGGGTTTCCCTTCCCAGTAACGTCATTTTCTTCAGAAGTTGCTTTTAACAGAGATCCTCAGGAAAAAGTGGAGAAAATCAGTTTAATAATTTGTGGTTGTTCACCTAAGATGAGATTTGAATGGCATTTGCGTAGGAGGTAGCTATACAGCCAGTGGTTGTGCTTTACCTAAAGTATTATAGTATTTTTTGTGTTAGTGCTTTTCTGACAGCAGTACAGATTTCTTCTATAAATTATATAACTTTTCTTTAGAATCATACTAGATGCCATATTTTTAAGACTAGAGAGCATGCTTCAATAAATTGGTAAAGTTTTTTTTAATAACTTTCAGGATTTAATGTGTATTGCTTAATAATTTGCAGTATACTTTTATTACAGCATCAACAGTGCTTAGCTGTGTTCAGTAGAGTCAAATTTACCCGGGTACTACTGACTGTTCTAATAGCATTTACCAAAAAAGAGGTACGTTAATTTGGTCTTTCTGTGTTCACATTGTGAGCCTGTGAAATACACATTTTTCGTTCTCTATGATCAAGCAATTATTCTGTAGATTCTGTAGATCTGAATTGCTGTAGGTAAAGCATTGCAGTGGCAACCATGCAGTTTTAGTTCTTTTTTTTTTTTTAAACATAGGGAAGGCTAGTGGCTGACATTATTGTGGCCTTGCAGAGAGACAGAATATTTATTCTAGAACACTGATAGAAAAATATTTGAGTTTTGAATTACTCTTTTCACACATATGAGCAAACCTTTTCTTTCTTGAGTTCAGTCTCTTTCTGTGGAGTTACTTGACATTGGGCCGTGTTTTGTCCATGTCTAGAGAATTGACAGCTTTTCTTTCAGTTAGTATTGAATTCATATCTAGACTTCTTTTGGTCTGAAGAGAGGAATATAACAGCTTTCCAAGCAGGCAATTTGCCTGCCTTTTTGAATACAAGGTTTCCTATTTGTTGAGGGGGGAAGGAAGGAACTGCATGTTTTAGGGCAAAGGGGTAGAATCACATGTCACGTAAGACAAAGCTTTTTGTTTGAATAGCTTTTTCTTCATACAAGGATAAATATCTATCTATTGCTTATTATTATTTCCATTTTCATAAAGAAATAAGTTTAAGTGGCATGGGTTTTTCCCATGTGTTTGCTGTTGAAGCAGCTGCATACTGTACAGTTTAAAAGATCTTGATTAAAGTGGAAGTCTGGTGCTAGTATCATTGATAAACATCAGTGTCGAGGAAAAAGTGATTGATTGATAACAGTTGCATTCTGAGTATAACCACTAGTTATATCACAGATCAAACTACATAGAAGTGATCTACACTGATGTACAACCAAATTCTGTGCTAACTGCTATGTGTTAATGATCTGTGCCAAAATCAGATTATCTCAGTGTTGCTGAGGTATGATTACTTATACTTTAAGTTATTTAAATCACGGATTATGTTGATTTGAATTAGATATGCTTAGCAGCTTATTCTTTTGGTAGATTTGTGGATGCTGTAATATGTGAACATATATTATGCAGAGCTACAGATTTTGTTCAGCTTCTGTGAGATCTTCAGGGGGTTTTAAACAATTTTTTTTCTAAAGTCAAGCTTCAGTTTGACTTGAGATTTCAAATATTTGAAGTTCCATCAGGCACTGTTAGTCCAGTATCTTTAAAACAAGATTTTAGATTTTGCAGAGAGTTACTTTAAATGGTACCCAGTTTGCTAGCAGATTTGGATTCATAGGACATCAGAAGATAACAGCAGAACATGAATCAAGATTGCTGATGGACATCTGGTATATTCTAATATAGTGATTTAATTTCAGTTGATAGGTTGTATTATGTCTGTATTCTCAAGAATTCTGTATTTTCTAATGATAGATTTTTTTATTTTTTTTTTTTTTTTACTCTCTGAAGTTTGGACTTCTGTCTTATATGGCAGAAGGGTTACGTGGGGTTTTTTTTCACGCTCCCCTCAAATCAAAAGTGAAGGACTTGCGTGTAGTATATACTAGAGTTTCAGTTGTAGTTCTTGTTCAGGCTTATTTTACATAGCAAAAAATACAGTGTTAAATGCATGTATAGATACGTAAAATATCAAAAACATGTTATTGCACAAAATCTGTTTGTTTCGGTTGTTGGTTTGGTTTTCGGTTTGGCTTTTTTTTTGGTTTGTTTTTTTTTTTTTTTCCAGACCTGGTTGTGCACAAACATTAGAATCCTAATACTCTTTTTTTCCTGATACTAGCATTAATTCTGTAGTCAAAATATATAGATTCATAATGTGAATAACTGTTACTTGCCTTTCAGACAAGTGCAGTTGCAGAAGCTCAGAAACTAATGACTCAGGCAGCAGACTTGCTTTCTGCCATCCACAATTCATTGCATCATGGTATCCAGGCACAGAATGATACCACTAAAGGAGGTACATATCAAATTTTAGCTTTTTTTTTTCTTTCTTAAATATGTTGTTTTGATAAACTTTTAGTACCTGTGTGTATTAAAAAAATTACCATTATTCACTTTGAACTAATAATACTCGTTATACAACTTGTTAGATTTGCATTGTTTGATCTTGATTTTATTTCACTAAATGGTGGTTCTTCTGAAACTAATACTGTCGCTTCAAAGCCAGAGATAATGTGAACTTGTGATTATGTGGATTGCACTTGAATCATTATATATACCATTTTAAAATAGGAAACACCACCTCGCTGTCTGTATGGGTATATGCTGAGGTGCTGAGGGTTGGGTTTTTTTAAATAGTAATCATTGTCTTAGCCTGGGTAGTTAGTGTCTGTGGAAGTTAACTGTCAGTTAAAAAGTTCTTTTTTGCTAATTAAATAATTTATATTATACTTTCAAGTTTGAAGTGAGTTCTGAAAACAGCTTATCTGCAGATTTTTTCTCTCTCTCATTTTCTCTCCCTTCCTCTTTCATTAGATCATCCTATTATGATGGGTTTTGAGCCCCTTGTTAATCAGAGGTTGCTGCCACCAACTTTCCCCCGATATGCAAAAATAATTAAAAGGGAAGAAATGGTCAATTATTTCTCCAAACTAATAGACAGAATAAAAGCTGTATGTGAAGTAGTCAACCTAACTAATTTGCACTGTATACTGGTAAGCATGAATATTTCTTATAGCCAAAAATAAGGTCTCAAAGTGTAACCTGTAAAAAGTCATTCCATATATACATGCTGTTGCTCATTGGAGAAAAAAGTGGGCCGTATGTATGTATCTTTTGGTGTTTCTCATTTTTGTGTACAATTTCAAAATTTGCTGTCTTTTCTGATAATTAATATTTTCCTTTTTTTGACAAAGATCTTTTCTCCTCTCAAACCTCCCATTTTTCCTATAATCTGTCAACTAATTATGCATGTTAGATACAGAGCCCAACGCCAAGTTAGTTTCCGTGTAGCTCATTCTTTGATTGAAGAGATGCAGTACTCTGCATATGTACCTATAACACAAGACAACACTTAATGCATGTTTATTTAAGCATGAAATTCCTTGAATAGGCATAAAGTTAAGCGCCTGCTTATGTTTTTTTCCGAAGTGATGTTATTCTCAGTTACTGCCTACGTTTATTAAAAGACACTTAAATGCTTGAAATACTTTTTACTGTACAAACGTTCACTGACTAAAAGCCACAGTTACATCAGAAGATCAAGCAAAACTCTTTTGCGTTCCTGTTTCCTGCGAAATTAATTAAAGTAGTGTTAGCTTGAAGCATCTGGAACCAGATAAACATAGAAGTTCTGTTACGTACCTGGTTCAGTTACACTGTAATGTTAACAGTATCCTTTTTCTATACTAGCATCCTTCTAAATGTTGCATCTGAAGAAGAAAATTCAGAAACTTTTTGTACTGTTAAATAACAAGTAGTTTAAGAAAAAATAGATTTTAGCTTCACAGTATGTTCTCGTTTGTTCAAATTATTCATGCTTATTTTCTTACGAGTTGTGTAAACTATGTTATCTGTATGTATGCATGTTTGTGTATACAAAATACAGGTGTATTTACATAATTGCATATATATATAAAAAATGCAAATGCAAATCCATGCATAATAACATAAATGTGTGTATATATAAAAAATTTGGCATATTAACATGAATTGTCTTTTTTTCTCCCTAAATGTAAATTAGGACTTTTTCTGTGAGTTTAGTGAGCAATCACCATGTGTTCTTTCAAGATCCCTCTTACAGGCAAGTCCTAATCTATGTCTTTGAGTAAAATACTTCTGCATCTGTTACAAGTATGGATTCATCTTCTTTTTTCAAATGTTATCTGCATATCAATAATATATAAGTAGTAAATAATTTTCTGGAGATATGTACATATTAGGTATACGGAGACTTATGTTCTAATTTAGTTTTTTAAAACACTTTGAACTACTGTTGTTTAGATAATGTTCATACATGCTAATTAAAGCAGAAGGTGTTAAAAGTTTTTTCTCTGCCATAAGGCTGGGCTTGTATGCACATTTTTGTGCTGTTCTCGATATGCTGTCTCAGTTTGGGGCTGGTTATCTTCCCTGTTTCGACTGAATTTCATGTATAGACTGCATCTATCACTATAATAGTAAAACTGATGCCTAGGGCAGAACAGGCTACTGCTTTTCTTCTTGCTGCTTTGCTTAACTTTGAAAGTGTATTGTATATTCCTGAGCTTAGAGTAAATACCTGCCTGCATGAGATTTTTATTTGACTAGGGTGTCCCAGGATGTCAGAACTTCTTTACATTTGATCCCAATTAAACCACATATGAAGCCAATTGAATATAACTATTGGCAAGTAAAATGTTTTCACTCCGTGTGTGTTCTGACTACCCACTACATGAGTTTGTGCAATCCCGTGTGGGTACATGGCAGCAGAGCTTCTTTTCCAGCTGCTGAAGAACCACCGAAGAAAGGGATGTGGCACTTGTGGAGGAAAGTGGAATGAGCATCAGACATAACCAATGAAAGTAGTACTATATAGAGGGGTAGGAAAAAGTCTGCATTAGTCTGAAGATTTACCTTTATCTGCCCCCAGGGAAACCACATAACTTATTTTATATTAATCTTCAGAAACATCTGTCTGATTAATCATCTTTAAAGTCCAAGAAATAGAACTGTTTTGCCTCCACTGTCTTATGCAAGTAATAGAGCTGTATTTTGTGTCATGGGAACACCACAGAAGTGACAGATCTCAAGATGCCTCTATTTCTGTCCGTAACTTTGTACCTAGCTGAACCATTTTAATTCTTAAAGCAATCTTACAGGTTTCTGATATAATACAGGTGCCATAAGAGCTTTCTATTATTAATTTCTAAAGCATTACTTTTAACTTAAAACATGTTTCTAAAAACATGTTTTCACTTTCAGACAACTTTTCTGGTGGATAACAAGAAGGTGTTTGGCACTCATCTCATGCAAGACATGGTAAAAGATGCTTTAAGATCTTTTGTCAGTCCTCCAGTACTTTCTCCAAAGTAAGTGGATCTTGAGTTTGCTTGTGTGTGTTTACATGTCTGAAAAAATACTCCTGTCAACAAAAGCAAGGACAGACATACAGAGAGCATATATGTTTTGTACTTATTAGTGCATATGTATGAAGGAGTCATTTGCTGGTGCTGCACTCATGTTTCTTTTTTAATTTTGTGCTGCGTAGACTGGTGGCATTTGTAAACAAATCTATGTATGTGGACATTTTCCTTTTAGGTGTTGTCTGTATAATAATCACCAGGCAAAGGACTACATTGATTCCTTTGTGACACATTGCGTTCGGGTAAGCATTCATTCCAATTGCAGCATGTTTATGTGTATATGAGCGCTTCCAAGATTTGTTTATGTTTGAAGATGAGACTGTTTTCTTTAGACACCTGAAATGAAGGCAAAATTGTAGAAATTGGCCATGTTAGAATGGTAATGCTTTTTAAAAGCCAATATAATTTTTGTTGTTTCTTTCGTGTACTATGCTTCCAGACTTTTCACTAACATTAGAAATCTGCTTTATTAAAAATCTGCACCTACTGCCTCTTTACATGGTAGTTTCATGTCACAAAACAAATGCATAGCACTGGTAAAAACAAAATTATTCTTTCACTCTCTCTGGTTTAAACTTTTTAAAAATTGGTTTAAAAGATACAGTTATTAAGTGGCACAGTGAAAATAAAAGAGAATCATATAATTATTTAGGTTGAAGAGACCCTTAAGATCATCAAGTCCAACCATTAACCTAGCAGTTCCAAGCTCGCCTCTAAACCATGTCCCCAAGCACCACATCTACAGTCTTCTATATACCTCCAGGGCTGGTGACTCAACCACTTCCCTGGGCAGCCTGTTCCAATGATTGACAAACCTTTCAGTGAAGAAATATTTCCTAATATCCAATCTAAACCTCCCTTGGCACAGCCTGAGGCCATTACCTCTTACCCCAGAGTTTGTAACCTTGGAAAAGAGACCAGCCACCTCCTGGCTCCATCCTCCTTTCAGGTAGTTGTAGGGAGCGATAAGGTCCCCCTGACCCTTCTCTCCTCCAGACTAAACACCCCCAGTTCACTCAGCTGTTCCTCATCAGACTTGTGCTCCAGACCCTTCACCAGCTTTGCTGCCCTTCTCTGGACCCACTCCAGCATCTCAATGTCTTTCTTGCAGTGAGGGGCCCAGAACTGAACACAGCATTCAAGGTGCAGCCTCACCAATGCCGAGTAGTCCTGCTGGCTACACTGTTTCTGATACAGGCCACTTGGGCACATGGACTTAGGCATAAGAAGTATCTCTCTCACCCCAGGCATTCTCTTCTGATGATGCTCGCTCAATCTTGTTTACTTGTGTAAAGGGAAATGGGCACTTCTTATTTCACTCCAGAGAGCTTGCTTGCCTGCTAGCTTGTACTCTGTAGGGAGCCTTAAGGAACCCACCACCTAATCCGGGTGTATAAAACAGATGTCTAAATAGACATCATAATACTCCTCCTGCAGTTTCAAAGTTGTGTTGAAAATTTAAAACTATCCTTTTTTCTTTCAGCCATTCTGTAGTCTGATTCAAATCCATGGACACAATAGAGCTCGTCAGAGAGATAAACTGGGTCACATTCTTGAGGAATTTGCCACCCTCCAGGATGAGGTAATGTTCCAGGCAGCAGGCCAGCAAAGTTTTCTTTCCAGGTGTCTTCCTGCCAGAGTGGAGCATGTGGTATTAGATTCTAGATGAATGAAGGAACTCCTTGGTCCTAAAATATTTAGGACAAGGATTCCTAAAATGCAGCCCAGGAAGTCTCTAGGTTGCATCCAAAGACTTTGTTAGATCTGTTGAACAAATGTATTACATTTTTAAGATTAATTTAATGTACTTCCGCTGCTTGTATTCTCTATCCTGTTTATAACTGTCAGTCTGCAAAATGTAACCAGGGCAAGATGGATGACCTGTGTTTATCATACACCTTTGAAAATTCAGTCTTGCAGCTATGTAAGATGTAAACTGAAAAATTTTGTAACTGTTTTAAAATATGTATGCAAAATAATAACTCAAAAATATGTGCTGTAACTGATTCTGAACATTTCACAAGAATGGGGAGTGAAAGATTCTAGGGAAAGGTATATTTTCACTTGCTGGAAATGTATTTCTTCAGCAGTGAGAGACATGAAAGAATTATTTTCCAAGATGCGCATGCTAAGGAGAACAGTTAAGGAACTTGGAGGGTGGCGGGGTGGGGAAGGAGATATTTTGTGGTCCAGCTGCTCTCAAGGTGGTTTTGCTGAGTTTGTTGCAGTCCTGCAGGTGAGAAACACTGTTTTTTCGCTTTGTAGCAAATTACATGGATTGGTTTGTTCAGAAGTACTGATAACCTTTCAACTGGGGGTCTTAAAGTCTTCCATAAAGCTACTTTTGAAGACTGAACTGGTATTAGCAATATTTTAGTTTCTATAAACTAAAATAGTTTAGCCTACTTTCCAGAAACTAAATGGCCTAGTTTCTCTGGGCCACCGTGTGTCTTGCATGTTAAGCTTATAAATTTTTTTTTTTGTTTGGCTTGGTTTTGGTTTTTTTTAGGTAATTATTGCCAGTATAGCAAAATGAATAAAAGCTAGAAATGGATTCTGAGTTTCAGTGCTAATGTGACTGCTAACAATTTATATATAAATACTTTTTAAAAAATTAAATTGAAAAACCCCTATTATTACTGTGGTATTATTATGCAGAGTGGCCTTTTTATTTCCCTGTGCAGCAGAATTTACTTATGTGAATAGCTTTCCTGTTTTCTGACAGCTCCAGACTATAGAGGTGGCAATATCTGTAAAAACATATTTCTGGCTCATAATAGGGAGTGTGGCTTTACTGACCCAATTTGTATTCAGATTTTTCTTTCTGGCAGAACTTGGATGCTGTTTCAGTTAAATGTACTTCCTCCTCTGTATGTTGCTTTGCTCTTTTTTTCAATAGGCAGAGAAAGTAGATGCAGCGCTTCATAGTATGCTACTGAAGCAGGAACCACAAAGGCAACATTTGGCTTGCTTGGGCACCTGGGTCCTATATCATAACCTTCGTATTATGATACAGTATCTTCTGAGCGGCTTTGAGTTGGAACTTTACAGTATGCATGAATATTACTACATATATTGGTAAGAGGATGATTTATTTGACAGCTGTTGAAGGAGGGATGTTCCCACAGAGCTGCCAATATTGAAAAGAGGGACTTCAACTATGATTTTTTCTTTTCCTTTTTTTTTTTTTTTTTTTTTTTTAAATCTCAAGCTTGCTCCACACAGTATTTAGTTTACTTATTCATAAAATTACAAGTGGAGGAAAAAAATAATCTGTTGGTCTCTTTTCTAGACTTACTAAGTAATGTACCTATTTTCTTCCTTGAAAGAGTAACTCGCTCTTATGTAGCTTTTAAAAATTGTCTTCTAGTGACAGTGAATGAAAAAGACGGTGATTTTGTCAGACAAGAAAATGCAGGATGAAAGCAATTTCCTTCACTCTTTTCTGGTTTTGCAGTACAAAGATCAATAGTCTTGTTGCTCTCTATTTTTAAAAAGATCTTCAGAGTTTTAAGTTGTGATTTTAATCCGAAGGCTGACTACATAAAAATAACATTTTATCCTGTGAGTATATTTGAAGAGACATCTGTCTGTAGTGAAAATGACTGCACTATATGGATTCAAAATACTCTCTTTCCCACTTCCGTTCACATTACTTTCATAGTTGACGACTTGATCCAAAACCAAATGATGGTTTATGTCTGATTCAGCATTAAAAATTTGAGGTTGAACTTTCCTGTGTTAAAAGTGCTCTGTACTTTGCTGTTTTATTTTTGGTTTTGGATGTGTTTTTTCTGGAAAGCTACAAATAAGCTCTTACTAGATAGGCTGTAAGTGTTCTTTCTGACAGATTAGACTGGTTCAAATGACTTGAACTTCAGTGCATTTCATTATGTTTCTATGTTGTTTCATTAGTGGATTGAGCATTAAGTGAGAAAATGAGTACTCCAGGTAGTTACCAGATGGTAGCAATATTCTTTAGGTATACCTCAATAAGTAATACCAAGTTTTCTGTAAGACAGTATTTTTTACCTGCCTGTATTTCCCCCCACCATTTTAATAAAATCACTGTTAATGGGAGCAGTCATGTCAACTGCTTTATCTCCTTGCCATGAGAGAACAAAAGAAGGACAAATAGAAAAAAAGAGGAAATTTCTGACAGGGAATGTGCAAATGAGATTCACAATTATTTCTCAGTAATTTTTATGCTGAATGATGACTTCTTATGAAGTATTAAGTCTTCATGTGCTCCAGATCTGTAATTTCTACTTCCCGCCCCCCCCCCCCCCCCCCCCCTATTCCTTTTGATTTTAAGTCAGTCAAGACATTGGACCCTCTTCTGCTCACTAAGAAATCACTCTTAAAGAATTCTTAAAGATTTCATCTAAATTTTAAGGAATTGCATGTGTTGCTCAAAACAGTAATTCCTAACAAAATTAGAAAAGGTATCAACATAGTACCTTTTTTAAAAATGCTTCATTTGCTGGGGGAAGGAAGAATTCTAGAAAAAAAGATTATATGGGTTTTGAAATAATAAAAAGCTTAGACTTCACTTAGTAAATGTATAAGAAACTTGCATAGCTTGAGCTGTATCTTTGAATCTGTGTAATGTCTTATTTAAAAAGCAAAAAACAGGTCACAGACTAATCTGTTGATTTCAGCCATGCAAAACAAAGATGTTTAAGTGCCCTAAAAGTTGTACTTCACTATTAGTTCTTTGACTAAATGACGTGGAATTCATTGAGCATGTATGCATTATGAATATGTTTTTCACTGTAGTATGTAACAGCTACATACTATTTTTACTATAGGTATCTATCGGAGTTCCTCTATGCTTGGTTGATGTCAACACTGAGCCGCGCTGACAGCTCTCAAATGGCAGAGGAGAGAATAATGGAGGAACAACAGAAAGGCCGTAGTAGTAAGAAAACAAAGAAAAAGAAAAAAGGTATCTATGTGTAGAGTGTAACTTAGGCTCATTTTTCCTCCCCCTTCATGCAGTCATGTAGAATTAAAATTCAAAATTTAAAGAGTCAACACTGGTGTGGTTAGGAAAAATGTCATGAAGTTTATGAAAGCTGAATGTAAAACTTTTTTAATAAAAAGTCAGTGGCTGTGTAAGAATTTCCCATTTATGTATTTACTTACTTTTAAATAGGTCTTTCAGAAAAACCCAGGATTATTTATATTCACAGCTTTACCAGTTGTATGTTTGATCCTGTGAGATGTATTTAACAAGTCCAGAGCAATTACCTCTACCTTTCTACAGCCTCTACTGCCTGTAGAATTATGTTGTTTTTGTGAGTGTAGCTAGATTCAAAGACTAAACTTTCTTTGTATTTCTGTAATTTCTCTTTGGTTTCAGAAGGTATTAAAGCTGGTATCACCACCTTTAATAAATGGTTATCACTATTTTAAATGGTATCATTTTACAATGGTGAGTTGCCCTATTTTAATTCATTGGTAGTACTGCTGTGCAAAGCCCCTTTAGAAACTCACATTTTCTCTGGTGAACATGTGTAAGAGGAGATGAGAATTTCCCTTCCTATACCATACCAGTCTCTCTGTGGTCAGAACTGTAAGCCTGCTACCAAAAAGGCATTCAAACCTTTTTGATACAGATTTAATAGATTTGGCTACTAAGATTGTGGTATGTTGGAGTTAGCATTAACATTGCAGATAAACGCTATGCGAAGCTCGCTTCTGTTCTTTGCTCTTCTGTCTTTTTTGTGTGTTTATCCTTGTCCCCTTTTCAAGGGGAACAATTAGATGTGAATACCTCAAGATCATATCAACTAAATTCCCTTGTATCTCAAAATTTAAAAATTACTGCTGTATTTTATACTTTTTAAAAAGGTGCACTGTGGTACTAGATAAATGCTGGAAGGTAAAGGGCAGCTTAATATTGTCAGGGTAAAAATCTTTCTTATTAGGATAAAAATGCTTTAACCTTTTAGTCTTCAATTTTAAAAAACAATCCATGAACTAAGCAAACAGGCCTCTCAACTACAAGCTTTAAATTCTAAATTATTGTTAAGTGTTATATAATAACACTAACTGTCTGGACCAGTTTATTTCATTGATGTCAGTCTCGTGTTCATGTGACTCTTATGTGTGTCTTGAGATTTAGTGTAATCAGGAGCCAGGTGAGCAGAAATGCACATCCATGCATTTCAGTGCTTCAGTTTTCTTTCTTTACTTTAAAATATAATTGAGAATTTTGTCATTTTCTGAAAATTTTGAAGAATTGTTTCGATCTGAAATTAGTGTATGTACTTACACTGAATTAAAAAAAAATATTTTTATGTGAAATTTGCAGTTCGCCCTCTCAGCAGAGAGATCACCATGAGTCAAGCATACCAAAATATGTGCGCTGGGATGTACAAGGTAATATGTTTGTGCTTGCTGAACACTGGCTTCAATTTTTATTTATTTTTTTTTTTGTAATAAGAATCAAGCATACGCTGTATGCCTTTTTTGTTTTTACTGGGAATGGAAATTAAGTTCAGTTTTACAGTGTGAGATGGTAAATTCTCTACTGTTTTTCTATCTTATCAGTTACAGCTAAATCAACTTTCATTTTGTTCACAGAAAAATATGACATAAAGCTAACACTTCATTATATTTATCCTTTCCTTTTTAGACAATGATTGCATTTGACATGGATGGCAAAGTAAGGAAACCTAAGTTTGAACTGGATAGTGAACAAGTTCGATATGAACACAGGTTTGCTCCATTCAACAGTGTTATAACACCACCCCCAGTCCACTACTTGCAGTTTAAAGTGAGTAATCTTAAAATGTGGTGCCACTCACACTTATATAAGTCATTTACTCACCTGCTTTAGACATTGTTATTGTAGAAAGAGCCTTTAGTATCTCAAAGTTCATATTGAAGCATAAGTTAAAATGGCAGGGAGTTCTAGCTTTAGTTGTGTGCAAGAAAAATATATTGCTTTGAATTCTTACTAAAATTAGACTCTTAGATATTTAAAAATTGGTCTGATTTGGTGGTTTGAGATGCTTGTGTTGGTTTGCGTGAAAATAAAATCTCTTGGAAGTCTGTTGTCAGACTTTTTGGCTGCAGTTCATATAGCAGCATGTTTCTATTACTACAGCAAGCAAACAGGAAAAGGAAACTAAAGTAATTTTGAGTGTTAAATAACATAAGTGTTGGTTGGAAAGGACCAGTAGAGGCTTGTTTTGTCCACTCTCCTCCTTGAAGTAGCATTATAGATCAAATCAGCTGTGTCTTTGTCTAGCCAAGTCTGAAAAAAATCAAAAGATGGAGATTCTCCAACCCCTTTGGTTAACCTGATCCAGTTACTTTTTCTGGTCCATTTAGTCTTGGATAACCTGATTGAAGGCTACATTACTCACCTGTTTTCCTAATATCTGGTCTGAATTACCCAAGCTGCAATTTATGGTCTCTCCCTACATGTTATGTTGCCTGCTGTTAACAAGAAGCATTTGTCTTCTGACAACTTTGTAACTGTCTTTCAAGTAGTTGTGGTCTGCTATTAAGATTACCCACCAGCATTCTGGTCCATTGACCTTTCCTTGTCGGTCATGTGTTCTAGGCTCCCATCCATCTCTGCATCTCAGCATCTTTCTTTAACTAAGTGGATCCAACACTGGATGCAGTATTTCGGATGTTACAGCACAAATATGGAGTATAGAATGATAATCCTCCTTGATCTGCTGGCCATACTCCTACTTATATAGTCCCATATGAGGCTTTTAGTAAGAGCACCTTGCTAGCTTGTATTCAGCTTGTTCACAGTAACCCTGCTACTCATCCAGCTGGCTATTAGCCTCTACTGATTTGTGGGGTTATTCTGCCTCAGGTGCAGAAATTTGGGTGTTTCTTGTTGAACTTAGATTTCTAGTGGCCGGACTTTTGTTTCTACAGGTCTGTCTGAACTGAAATGGTGCTATTTTGTATGCCAGTCACTCTCCCTAATTTAATGTTACGAATATTTGTAGGGGAAATTAAGGCTATCATGACGTCCTCCTTGTCATTACGGGTTTTTTATCCCTAAAGAAAAAAAAAGTTGGAAGTGTCAAAATTATGTAAAATTAACTGTTCATTCATTTGAACAGTTTCATTATCTCACTTGCTGTAAACTTGATTTGAGTAAACAATATCATATACTTTTTTTTTTTCCTCCTGTTTTTTTCCTGTAATTTCACACCCTCATGCATGGCACTATTAAAGCAAATGAACAACAAGTTATTCAGGAGATTGATTGTTTTACAAGGAGGATGGGAAGTTTATTGTATTTTGTGGCACTATAATTGTTAAGAACCATATTGCTGCTTGGTATTTGCCATTTTAAATGTTTTCAACCTAAATATTCTTAAATATTATATAGTTGACTGAACTCTTTTCTTGAATATTGTTAAATTTGTTGGCAACTGATTTTAATACACATTTATATATTTCTGCAACATGCTAGGAAATGTCTGACTTGAATAAGTACAGCCCACCTCCTCAGTCATCGGATCTCTACATGGCAGCTAGCAAACACTTCCAGCAAGCTAAAATGATTCTTGAGAATATTCCTAATCCAGACTACGAGGTAAGACTGAAATACTGCAGTATATGCTCATAGTAGAATAAATATTTGTTTTCACCTGGATCTGCTTGAGATCCAAAATATACTTTGTTAAAATGCTGAGCAAAGCTGGGTGCTTTGGTTAAGGAGTGGACAGAGGAGAGTGATAGTGTCTTACACAGCGGTCTGTTTCAGTACATTAGATGATATAATTAGGGTTGTGCTCACTGTTCCAAAACCTCTCCCTGCTAAGTATCTTAAGCACTAGATAGCAACTTAGTTCCATCTTGCATGTTTCCTTCTGGCCCTGTTGTAAAAGCATATCAGTTTTACCAGGAAGGTGACACATGCCTGCCTCACTTACGTGGAGTCTGGTAATTCAGATGTACTCCTGCAAGGCAGGAAAAATAGGTTTAAATGTCATCAGGCTGAAAAGAGGATTGTGTCTGGCACTTGTTTCCTGGAGCAGTTTTCTCAGCACTGGGCTGTAAACACAGGTAGGAATTTCTCCCTCTTTGTCCATCGCCTAAAAACTAAGTGTCTGTGACTGTATTTTGGAGTAAGGAGGATGTTCATTGTATTGCATCTGAGTGGGTTAAGAACAGTTATGCGATTAGGTTCTCCTGAGAATTCAGGAATCCCTGCCTGTTCCCTGGATCCTGATTGCATTCACACACAAGTCATCTGATTGAGGGTAACCAGGGTAGTTAGAGTAAGTTTGAGTGTGCGCAGAGCACTTCAGTGCAAAAAGCCACCAGTTTGATACCTGAATTTCCGCTTCTCAATGTGTCATAGTGTTGGGAGTAGATGCCTAAAGGCTGTCTAAACATTTATTTGGATGAGTGCCTCGGAACTTGCCATAGTATGGAGAGCAGTGGCTTGTATGGTCTGTTGAATTAAAAAAGTATTAAAAGAAACGCTCCCTTTATTAAATTTCATTAATCCAGCTTTTATACTTAAAAGCAAATCCAAAACACCTCTGGTCTCTGTTAAACTGATACTGTAAGAGAACTGTTGTAGAGTATGTAAACATTTGAGTATTATCTTTGAAATACTTCTGAGGCCATATGTTTTCACTTGAAAACTTATTGCTGTCTTGTGTTTAGGTCAATAGAATCCTGAAAGTTGCTAAACCCAATATTGTGGTCATGAAGCTGCTGGCAGGAGGCCACAAAAAGGACTCCAAGGTAAGAAAATGCCAGTTGAGTTGAATGTGAAATGTAGTATTACACACAATGCTACCACAGGTCTCTTCCAGCTGAATGAACAGATTTAGGCCATAGTTACTCTAACTCTTAAAAGAACTGGGAAAGTAACAATCCATTTTTCCCTTGGAAATTGTTTGTTGCAGTTATTTAAATATGGAAAACTCTCATTTCTAAATGTTTGGAAAAAAACTAGGAAGTGCATGTGAAAGGACATGTACAAATATGGCATTCTTGAAGAGCAGGAAGAAGTAATTGGTTGCAGTGTGTCAGCAGCCTGTGTGAAGACAGTGGAGAGAGTGCTGGTTGTCAGGATTAGCAGGTGTCATGTGGGTCAGAGGGAAGAGAGGGCCTTCAGGCTTCCTGTGGAAGGCTAAGCACAGAAGAATGAAGGAGCATACTGGAGAGGCACACCAGCAATCTATAGCTGTGTGCCCATTATTACTGGAGAGTGATTGGCATACCCAGAACTGGGCTGGAATATTTTTCAGACATTAAAGAGCTAGGATTATTTTTTTCCCATTTTTTTGTGGTTTAAAAATTTTTTCTTCTATCTGCAGGGTATCCCTCATTTTGAGCATTAAATTCAGTAGTACTGCTGTGTGATGTTTTAAATATCTTATTTCTAGGTTCCTCCAGAATTTGACTTCTCCCCTCATAAATATTTTCCTGTTGTGAAGCTTGTTTGAAAGGCACAAGAGTAGGATACCTACTACCAGAGAGTAGGATATCTGAGCATAATCTATGTATCAGTTAACATCTGCAAGATGAAATATCTAGTACCGTATCCAGACTGAGAGGGATCTCCAGGATAAAAGTACTTTTACATGGAATATATATACTCATCTTTTCTGTATTTCTATCTGAATGACAACTGCTGTTTAAAGTGGTTTGTATGAAGTTTTTCAGGTGAAGCTGATTTTCATCAACTGCATTGTTGAAGAATGTTATAGTTTAATTGATTTTATTACAGATTTATTTTTTTTTTCTTAATGCACACTAACAAAATGGTTGTTTAGGAATTTAGTAACATTTGGGACAGAGTAAAAATAATGCAGTAGAGCCTCATGTCTAATAGGAACAGCAGAGCTACTGAAACTCTGCTTTGAACCGAACACTTGGAGAGATTGTGAGGTTCCATTATTTTTGCTAAATTGCATCAAATTGTCTCACTTTGCAATTAGGAAGACTGGGTTCTTTTCTTGCCAAGTCCTTTAAGCTAAAATAATCTTTATAGAAATTAAGAGCAGACAAAACCAGTCATTTAGCTCGTACTGTGCTGAATTCAGTGGTTTTTATTTCACTGGAGTAAATTGTGTAGGAGGTATGTTGTCTCAAATTTAGAAGTTGTCCTTGAAGACAGTGAGAAATGGAGTAAGTCAGTCCTAATTGCAGTTTGTTCCTTTGTCCTTAACTGTAATGGTACTAGAGAATCTGCATAGCTGAACACTGTGATAGTCACTAGCAACATAGGAACGCAAGACATGAGGACTGTGTTTTTACTACTCTGCGATTTTTTTGTAATCCTTTTGTTACTTTGTCATTGCGAAAGAGGAATTGCTAATTTGTTCCATTGCTCAGTCAGCTCTTGCATGACCTTCATTTCCTTGCTCTGACTGCAATGCTGCTGCTGGATCCTACCACCTTCTGTAATGGTTGGTATAGGTAGAAATCCCAATCAGAAGAGCCCCAAACCTACCCTTCCCTTCCTGGAACAGGTCATTCTCCTGTGTGAAATAATAAAGGCAGGCTTTTGTGCTGAGCAACCTTCTGCTACAAGAGGAAAAAAATAAAAACTTTAAAAAGCTGACTTGCTCTTTGATAAACCATACTACCCAGTCTTATCTGGGCCATCCACGGAAATCCTCCAGGTCTGACTGTTTTGGACAGGACAATTCTTCATTTTGGTGCAGAATTACTTCTTCCATAGTGATGGGCTTTAACTCCTCCTTGACAATGCAAGACATTTGTGCGTTTCTCCTAACACACAGTTGTATTGTGGAGTGATACCATTTCAACTCCATCACCTGAGCAGCAGCACTGCTGAGCTAGAGCTGGAAAGCAATGAAGAAACTCGGAAGTGGAACACCTGCTTGTCTGCCAGCAATTGGCAGCTTGAAATTGAAATAAGCAGCAGTCCTGCCCTGAAGACATGTTTTTCCTGATTTCTCTGCAGCGGAGGTTGTATACTGTTTTAGATGTTTGCTTATAATCATGATTAATGTACTGGAATGCTTCTGTATTGCTGTGAAAGTAATGAAAATCATGGAAAATGTAGCTGTAAAGATGGCAAACTGGCTCTAGTGCAGGCACTGAGAATTCATCTGGCTTTTACTGCCTTCCAGTGAACAATCACAAGTCTTCCCCATCTTAAAAATCTTGAACTACATGACAGCAGCTCAGGGGTAGCCTTTAGTATTTCTCCAAAGGAAGCAGAAAGTAGAAGAGAAACCAAGTTCCACATAATTTACAGAACTAAGGAAAAAAAAAATGACCTTTCCCATGTTCATGAACATTAAAAGTATATAAACTGTACAGAATAAGGTGAATACACAGTAGAGAAGACTATCTTTATTTTAAAATGCTTATCTAAAATGGATTTGGCTTAGTTTTTTAAAAAACAGCAAGGACTAGTGTTACTTAACTCCGAGATGATTACATCAAAGATCTTTCCCTGCCGTAGGCAACTAAAATGTTTAGTGATAGGAAACACTATGTAAACCACAGTTCCAAGTGAATCTATTGTTTTGTTCAACTAAAAGTTCTTTAATTTAAAATTCTATGTAGCAGACATACCTCCTTTTCTCTCCTGCTTACAAGGATTTGTTTTCCCTGCTACACTGACAGTAGTAGCCCAGAACTGTGAAGTCTGACTTAAATAGTGAAAAAACAAGAGTAACAAGGGACTCAATAATGGAAGTTAGTTCTTTTCTTACAAGAATTCAAGTTACATGTAGCAAGGCTATCAGTGAACTCTTTACACATTTAGGCTTAATAGGCACCATTTGACTTGAGCTCTGCATTTCATCTATGACAACTAATACTCTTCATATACAAACCAACCAACCTTCCACATGCGTATTTAGGCATCTTAAGTAAGGTTACAGGAGTTGTAAACTAATACACTGAGGAATGACACCCCACAAAAACAGTTACACAATGAAGTTCATTGAGAGAAAGCCAAGAGACAGTTGTGGGGGTTTTTGTATTTTTGAATTGCTGGTTGGGAAGTTAGTCATGTCTCTGCTCCCA
The DNA here is from genome assembly GCF_004027225.2 of Strigops habroptila. Lineage (NCBI taxonomy): Eukaryota > Metazoa > Chordata > Aves > Psittaciformes > Psittacidae > Strigops > Strigops habroptila. The sequence goes on along the minus strand of NC_044302.2, from coordinate 59,725,456 downwards.
TGCTGTCCTCACAGAGGTTGGTTCATATTCACAAAAATTGCTCCAAACACAGGTGCCAGGCTTGAGAACTTCCAAAGAGCTGACTACACACTGCAGGTAGCAGAGGGTATTTCTAGGTTATCACTAGTAAACTAGTTTCCAGTTTACATTCAACAAGTTACAGGAAAGACGAAGGCTACAGAACATTAGCAATAAGATACATTATACATAACATAGGACTTCACAGAACTGCAGCTCCACATGTGGGAGACATTGAGATGTCTGGTAAATGCATAGTCTAGTTTACCTTCTTCAGAAATCCAGCAGAGAATATAAGTCACTTTGAACATCTGAGATGACTGCTACAGGGCAAGCATTTGCCTTTTTGCTTTTTAGCAGAAGATAGTAGCTGGGTGGAGTAAAGGGTAGTTGTAGCACACCATTTCAGGTAGCTTCTGTCATGAAAAGTTCAGGAGTTGGAATTTTTACTGTCTGAACTTGTGCAAGTTAGTGGTAACTGAACCATACTGTGGTACACATCTTGTGAACAGAAGTCTAAACCAGCTTTCTCCCTGGCTTATCTCTTAATGAGAGGACGCTATTGTCCAGGTCCTTCTTTTCTTAACCTAAAACCTAAGAACACAACCAGGTTCTTAGAGGTGCTTCAGCTGGTTACAGACAGTGTAAACCAGTAACTTCTCTTAGGAGGCCCAGGAAAATATATCATACTGCACAGTATCCGAGGATTACGATCATGTTTTTGAAGTCTTCCCACATTGCAGTAAAATGCGCCAGAACAGGCACAATGGTGGTAGACAGCAGCATGGGTCATTTTTTATCCTTCCCATGTTTTGTCAAGTTAGCTCCTCTTAACCTCCTTTGAAAACTAGGCTGGAATTTCTCTACTGCACTGCTCAGGGGAGAGATCTGTCCTTGGCAGAGGACTCTCGTCTACCACCAATCCACAGATGCTGTTACTGTAGTATATGACTGTACAAGGTAGCCGACTTCAGAGTTACTAAGCTTACTGCTACCTGGTTTCAAATCTATAATCAATAGGAAGGAAAGAGTCATTGCAGAGGTCAGGCTGCTTTTAAACAAGCCTCCAGAGATTTAAGATTTTTTTTTCCCCCCACCACTGAAGCAGTACTAAAACTTCACAAGAAAATACTACTTCATTAAGTCTCTTACTGAAGCCTTGAGAAGATAATTGAAACATTCTCAGATCACTTTGCTCTCATCATTGCAGCATTTATATGAAGAGGTGACTTAAGCTGCATCATGAACTTCCTTTGTTCACAACCTCTGTCGTTCTTCACTATGCTCAGATAAGCGGTTCTTCATATCTTCAGGGTTTTGAACTAATGAGGAAAAAAAAAGGTACATAAATCTCTTTGAGAGGTAGAAGTGATAGTTCTTCATGTAGAAAGCAATCTAGAACACAGCAGGAGAAATTCTGAATGGACTGTTAAGTACTGTACAATAAAGCTGCAGATACCATCCCTTCCCAATGCATGTTAAACAGTGACTTAGTGATGCTAGACAGAAAGTAGGTCACATTGTCAACATGAGGGAAAGTTCAAAGAAGAAACAGAAAACAGCTAGCTATATCTGCTACAGGATAATGTTCAGAATACCATCTCAAACTTTTCAGCATGTAGTACTTGGGTTAAAACTTTTTTTCTTTTTTACCATTTTCAATCCCTGCAAGTGCTGCTTGCTTGTCCGTTTCTGATTCAGCTTCATTCTCATCTAAATTGTAATCAACTTCCCTATCTTGGCTCAGTGCTTCATGCTCCTGTTTGTCTGGAAAAATATTAAAATTAATTAGTTTTACGCTATACCATAAAGTCATCTGCACAAGAGACAGTTACTGTAATAAACTTCCAGAGAATTTGCTTTGCTGCTGACTGAATGGCTGTTTACAGTAGGTTTTCATATTATTTTTCCTTTTAAACTGTTAAATTTCAGAGCAGCTTTTCCTGCAAACCTTGTCTAAAGAACTAGAAAAAGACAGAATCTCTTGGGATTTAGGAAGCCAGCACTCAGGTGGACAGAAAGCAAAAGCATTAAGCAATTTCAGAATATATTAAGGGACATTCTAAGTAAGAGTAAAATCTGAAGCCAATGCTGAGAACTTGACTGTGGCGTTGCTTTGAAATGTATTGCCACCACCACTAAAACTTGTCTCAGCTTTCTGCCTTCCTTTAGTTTGTCCACAAAGCAGAAAGATGCGAATATGGCATTAAAAAAAAGAGAGTATTTCATGATGTGCTAACTTGACACAAAAGTGCTTTTATATTAAAGATTTTCTTCAACATGTCATTAATTCATCTTAAGCAACTTTTGTTGACTATCTTAAGAATTATTTATATAGAGAGCTCAGAAGTAAACGGAAACATTATTTCTAATCGCCAACCTACTACCCTAATTTTTCAGTTAACCAGACAGAAAAAAACCCATACCCCAGTAAGAGAGATGGGAGTTTCTGGTTCTGAATGTTCTTAAGCCAAGCTCTCTAATTAGTAACTGGCTTAGAAACAGGCTTGAAAAAATTTTAGCCTTAAGTTGTCCATGTTCAGACAACCACATCAAATAGATGTTTACAGTTACAGACCTAAAGGTCTCGAGCTTTTAAAAGAAGATTTTATTGGAAGAGAAAGGATGTTCAGAGGATGTAGCAGAAATCTTTTTCTACCTTTGTCTAAAGGGAAACTATGCAGTAAACTGGCATTTTTGTTAATAATCAAGGCTGAAGAACATCCTGCTAGTCTTCCTAGCTCATGCTGACATTTCACAGGCTACGTGGCACAGCTTTTTCTTGCACCAATTACTGGATGGTTTTTTTTTAACCTAATCTTCCTGGTATCTTTTTCTGTTAAAATGGAAGCAGTTTACGTAACTTCTGTTCACATCTCTCTGGGGGACAGCCTGCTCTGGCCAGCATCTTTTCGGAGCAGTTGGAAAAATACTGCTTTAACAATGCAGATAAGATTATTTATCCCTGCCAAGTTATCAACAGCATTAACATCATTACTTGTGATTCTATGAATACATTTACTAGAAAAGCACAAGCAGCATTTTTTGTGGACATCAATTCCTGCTCTGACTGCTGTTAAGTCTTCCTCTTGATTACTCTGGGCTATACTGGGTCCACCTGAGACCAAGTTCCTCTAAGACAGAGGGATGTCTAGATCCTGGTCAGCTTTAGGAACAACATCAGTACTCTGCTGTAGAGACACACGGTTCAGGGTCATATATGGCAGATGCCAGAAACTGGCAACTTTGCAATATCTGATCTCCAGTTTGCAAACTCACAACAATAAACTGTAGATACCTGAAGCCTTAGATAGAGTTGTATGCATGCTAGCTTATTTTGAAATAGGGATAGCTAGCATTTATACAACACTATAAAAAAACTATATGCAAAACATTATTACATAGTGTCTCTCTGCTCATCAACACTTTGGATGGTTAACATCTCATCCTTCTCAAATGCATCATTCTTACAAAGCCTCAATACCAAACAGTTTTGGGACTTATTCCCCCAAATGCCTTGTACAGCCAATGGAGATAGACAGGAAGGCTTACTATAGTGATGCAGAAGAATGCATCCTGGTTAGCTCCATGTTGTACAAACAGAAGCTTCCATCTTTACCCCAGACTGTAGAATACTGCTGGAGGCTAACCTTTTACCTCTCATATTAACCTTTAGGAAACCTTGTACTAAGACTGGCCAACTGCCACCACTGTTGCAGAAATCGTGCCCTATTCCACACTTTCATGTCTTTACTGCTTAACAACATGTGGCATGCTACATACCAGCCTTTACGGGTGGTGAGTCCTGCTTAGCATCGTAATTCAGGAGTTGCTCCCTCTCAACTTCCTCACTGGCAGCCTGCTCTGCAGCTGGCTGTAACACATCTTGCCCAGCTACTTGTTTGTCATCTTCAGGATTCAGCTCCTTCTCTGACTGAGGCAGCATCATCTCCTTAAGACCAGCAGCAGCCTTGGGTGGATCCTGCAGGTCCTTCACTGGACTAGAAAGCTTCTCCTCTTCTGCCTTAGGCTCCTGTTTTCTGATGTCAGCTAGGCTATTTATTCTTTCTGTAAACAAAAAAATGATTCTGAGTTAAAAAACTTAATGCCTTTCAGTGGTGGCACAAGTTGAAAACCTTTAATAAATACTGCTTTATCTTTCTCAGTCCGTTCTTGTTCTTCCTCTGAAAGATATCTTCCAACCACATCAGCTAAAGGATGAGCCATTGTTTACTGTCAACAGTTTCACACTTCTACCTACTTAAAAATTTTATATGTGCAGTTAATAAATTGGGCAGGTGAAATAGAGCACTTTAAATAAAAATTGCAGTGTAATATATAAGCATGAGGTTTCTGTCACATTTCCTTACCACAGTAAAACTGATTTAGTGTTCAAAAGTAGCTTAAGACAAAGCAGTCACATGGGCAGATTTGCAAATAAATCAAGGCTGCTCTAATTTTTAAAGGGGAAGTGCAGGAGGGCTGTTACTCTTAGCAGACATGACCATACTTTTTTTCCCCATGTATCTGTATTTTTAACTAAAAAAAAAAAAAAAAAAAATTGCCTGAAGAGACTATGTATAGATGTTGTCTTCAATAGCTGTTTCTCTAAAATGAAAGTAAGTTGCATGCTCCCCAGATTGTAATTTAAGATAGCATATAAGAATAATTAAATAGGAAATTGAATTTCTATGACACACAGTACTATGTGAGACTGACAAATGAGTATTACATCTATTCAAATTAGGAAGTTTCTGTGAGTTTAGTACCACAAGCAACATTAGGTTAACTAACCCAATTTCCTGTGTATCATTTCCCTTACCTGCATTTTGCTCACTGACAACCCAGGGGAAGCATGGACGAGTCATTTTTTAAAGCCTAACTTTCAGCTATTCCATAGGGAGGAGTAGCAGGCTAGATGTGTCAAACTTATTAAGAAAGCAAGTTTTTTAAATGTGATTGAAAATCATTGCTTCCAACAGAAATTTCTCCATATCAAACGAGGAATATGACTCCAGAGTTGTAAATATCTGTATTTTCCTTTACATGCAACATGTCAATTAAACAAAACTGAACCATAGAAATGTTAGTAATAAAAATGCTTGAACAGATATTATACCTCTCCACAGCTGGAAAATTGCTTAAAGTTCAGTCTACTGGTGTTGGGTTTTTATCTTAATCTTGTGTACAAAAATGTTTTTTAAATGTTCAATTAAATCACAAATGTTCTTAACCAGTTGATTGTCAGACTGTGATTCCCTCTCACCTTTAGCCTCCAGCGGGTCTATCTTTTTTACCGTAGGTACTGCTTTAGGTACATTTTCATTGGGTTTCTGCTGTTCCAAGTCAGCCTGCTTGAACTCAGTTTGCTCCAAGGTAGGCAGTTGAATACTGACCTATAAAGTGAATGTGCACAGATAAGCATTGGTCTATATAACTATTCCTGGATTTGGAAAGAGAAGTGGAAGCTAGATAAGAATTCAGTAGGGAAAAAAAAAAAATCCTAGCACACTCAGAAATATTTGGAGTGAAATTTTTGTTGGTGATGGAAGTACCATACGATTTTGAACATGCATTGATGTTTCTATATAACAGCACAACACACGGTGAGAATTCAACACACCTTCTTTAATCTAATTGCAGATAATGATGAGGTTACTGTTCTTGGTTAGTGTTTTAGAAGGAAACCTTCTCAAGTGACCTTCTCCAAGGGTCACAGAATGGTAACAGCACACATTTCTCCACTGTTGCCCTGCTACCATGTCAGGGTCAGTAGAGCAAAAAAAACCAGATGGCATTAACTCCTGTTAGTGATCTACAGGGACACGTAAACTCAGTTTCGGCATAATGAGACTTCAATTAAGCAAGTCTTTACAGAACTGGAGTAAAACTACATTGAATGTAGGATTAAAAGAAGAAAAACCAACTAGACAACAGTATCTGTTTAATGTGATGGAGCTTACTTAAGAATGTATTAAATACTGGTACTAGATTGATCTCAGCATCTGACCTGGTTAAAAATTAATGGCTAAGATGTACACCACCTTGAAGATATTCCAATATAGCAATTAAAATTCTGTTTTATTTATACTGGCATTTAATTGACTTACAGCTATGTCAGTTCAGTCACACCAACACTGACCATGACCTGGAGCTGTGCTGCACTGTACCATCTTAAGTGCAGAAAAAGAGACTGTTCTGAAACTGTTTTGTGGAGGGTTTTTTTTTGCTGGGGCTTGGTTTTGTTTAAGAAAAAAACCCAAAAGATGTAGAGAAAGAAAATGCGTACAGACATTAGGAACATAAACCTTTTTTATACCTGATACTGTACAAATAAATAAGAAAAGTTATGGTGGAGAAAGTAATACAGTTAAAGTTTTCTGTTACGACTGTTGCTAAGACTGTAGCTACCTATTTTTCCAAGCAGGTTAATAAAACACTAGGTTGGCAAGTGTTCATACAGTCATTTGGAAAAATGTCTATGGAAAGAAGTGGTTAAATAGCTATGAAAGCCAAAGCTGTAGATGATTTGTAGGATATGATTACTTGGCTGTTTTGAAAATGTTTAAGCTTAAAGCCAGGCAGAACTTGTTGTGTGAACACTATGAAGTCCAACGTCGTCAACAAATAATCTAGCATTAACTCTTACGAAAGCGTGAGCAGCAAGTATCACCACAGAATATCTGGTTACTGCAGTTAAGGATATTCAGAAGAACTCCATCTTCCTTCAATCATTAAAACAAAAATGCTGTATTTAAAAATGCTTCTGTTTTATAAATAGTTCAACCTCTTGAGATTAGTCTCTATGGTAGAAATCGTCAGAAACTGAACATAAGATCATTTTTCACTTTATGCCGGGCATGAATTCTGTAAAAATACTGAGCCTGCACTTAATTGCAAGAATCTACCTCTTAATTATACATGCAAAAGCCCTTAACTTAAATTTCTAGCTCAGTAATTTTTAATGATGGTAACTTAAAAGGATATATGCTGAAAATTTTTTAAGTTGAAGTGATTGAATAAAAAATAATTGGAACATGTTCTGTATTCCTCAACTGAGAAGTATACATCATTCTTTAAAATGCAGAGCTGTAAGAAAAGCTGTGTACTTATTAACCAACACTCCCATTTTCTTTCTCTGTTTTAACTAAACCTTCCCATTACATAAGCACATACATCTTACAAACAGGAATTATTCCAGCTAAGAACAATAGCTGAAAAAGTACATAGATTTCGTCAGGGTCACCTTGCATTAACAATAAATAGCTTTTGTGCAAGCAAGAAACTGCAATCCTTGGGCAAACAAACAACTGAGAAAGGCACAGCTTGACGTAAGAAACACTGTCACAGATCCTAGGGAACACAAGGAGACAGAGTTCAATTAGGCTGTTGCTGTATTAGTGGTTATGTCATCCCATCTATAGATTAAAAGGAGAACAAATAACTTGCCCCACCTAACCCACTGCCTGCTCTGAGTAAAGACTGCCTCCAGCTATGGGACCTGTTGCAGGAGACTGACGTTCTCCTGCAAAGGGGTTTCAGCCACACTCCTCAGGTTCCTTCAGGAATGATTTCCCCTCCAAACTCGAAATGGTAAAAAATAAACTAAACCACAAAACAAACAAGAAAAAAAAACTGGTACAAGTAATTGTAATGGAAGTCTGCTGCAGGCCACAAAAGTTGACCACCTCTCTAGCATGGTCTTCCCCACATCAACTTTTAAAATAGCATTTTACATCTTGACATTAAGACTTCTCAAAATGGGCTTTTTATTTACTTACTACCATGTATTCACTATTATTACTTTTTATTTACTTATTTGACACTTGATAAAAATTATTGACAAACAAGAGCTTTCACCTTTTTTTGTCTAGCATTTCCTGTCTGTAATGCTTCATCCATTTTGCAGCTCTCATACAATGCAGGTTCCCAGGATAAAAGGTCACAAGCTTCAGCATTTCTCTCTTCCACCATTTTACATACACAGGACTGGACATAGACTGGAACCACTGCCTGAGCACCTAGGGTTCCCTGGACAGATGTTTCAGCCATTTTCCCCCACCCATTTCCAGCTATTTGCAAAACCCAGCTTCAATCCTTGTTGCATTACCCTTTCCACTTCTGAAGTCACCGAATTGTTTCTTCTATTAGCCTTTTCCTAGCCAAACAGAAAAGGGTGTATACAACCAAACCCCAACCATTTCTGCAATACGAGTTGCCCATCCAGGTATGTGGGAAAGGCCCCACTGCAAACAGGTAACCTCTGTAACTAGCACTCACAGTCCTTAAGGAAGGGCTGCTTCAGTACGCAGAAATAAATTAGCTGCCTTCTCACCCAGGAGCTTCACTGTGTGTTTCCAGGGCCATTTGTATCAATTTGGTGAATCAACAAATGGTTACTCATGCCACAGCCAGGGGTTTGGCTACTTAGACCATGGAACTCACTTTGAGAAACCTGCTCTGCTGGGGACTGATGGGGTCCACTTTGGGAAGAAAGGGAAGAGTGTCTTCGGTCACAGGCTTGCCAGGCTGCTGGAGGTGGCTTTAAACTAAAGTTGCTGGTGGAAGGGAACCTCAATTCCTCCCACTCCTACCAGTTTGATTCTGGTGCCAATAGGAGATGCCTAGAGCCTGGAGAGGGATCACAGGTCAGCAAGGGAGCACCTAAAGAGCAGCACAAAGGAATTCCAGTCACTCCAGCCAGTAAGCCAGCTTCATCAGGGGCCCAACTGAAATGCCTCTATGGCAATGTACATAGCATGGGGAACAAGCAAGAGGAGTTAGGGAGGTGGGCCAATGCCAACCTCGTGAAGTTCAACAATGCCAAGTGCAAGGTCCTGCACCTGGGTCGGGGCAATCCCAGGCACAGCTACAGGTTGGGCAGAGAACGGACTGAGAGCAGCCCTGAGGAGAAGGACTTGGGGTTGTGTTTGATGAGAAGTTGAACGTCAGCCGGCGGTGTGGGCTTGCAGCCCAGAAAGCCAACCATATCCTGGGCTGCATCAAAAGGAGTGTGTCAGCAGGTCGAGGGAGGTGATTCTGCCCCTCTACTCTGCTGTCATGAGACCTCACCTCCAGTACTGCATTCAGCTCTGGGGCCCTCAACACAAGAGGGATGTGGACCTGCTAAAGTGAGTCCAGAGGAGGGCCATGAAGATGATGAGAGGGCTGGAGCATCTCTCCTATGATGACAGGCTGAGAGAATTGGTCCTGTTCAGCCTGGAGAAGAGAAAGCTCCTGGGAGAACTCAGAGCAGCTTCCAGTACTAAAGGGGCCTACACGAAACCTGGAGAAGGGCTTTTTACAAGGGCATGTAGTGACAGGACAAGGGAGAACGGCTTTAAACTGACAGAGGGTAGATTCAGATTAGACGTTAGGAGGGTGGTGAGACACTGGAACAGGCTGCCCAGAAAAGTTGTGGCTGCCCCATCCCTGGCAGTGTTCAAGGCCAGGTTGAGCAACCAGGTTTGAGCAACCTGGTCTACTAGAAGGTGCCCCTGCCTATGGCAGTAGATGATCTTAAGGTCCTTTCCAACCCTAACTATTCTATGATTCTAAAATAAATCAAGTCCTGTCCTTCAATGAAGCAGCATCAATAATTCACATGCCAAGACAACGGCATGATCTGAAATTTCCTTCTCTCAGGATTTCCCCTGCCCTCTCTACTCCAGGAAGAGCGAGCCAGCTGGCATGCAGCCACCCTGTGTGGCAAGCCTGCCGCACCCTAGTGAGCCTTCTCATGTCACGCGGCTCTTTGACTCAGAATATGCAAAAGCAAACACCTGAGACATCTGATCTTCCCCTCGTTCCCACAGTAAAAGTCTGACATCAGGATTCCTGTGAAAATTTATAGCCAATGCACCTCAAAGACCTCTGGACTACAATATCTTACTCAAAGCTTGTTGCTACTCTGAAGTGTTCAAAATTAATCCTCATCTTTAACACACATCTTCAACATACAGAGCAACTAAGTCCTTTACAAAGTCAAAAGGAGCTGTGAGCCAAAGCTCAACAGTGTAAATATTCTTTAAGAGCCTCCACACCCCTCCTTAACATCACCTCTCAAATTCTGCCCCTCCCAGAGACACAGATTTGAAGTCTCCTGCAGAACCTTTGCCTGTTCTGTCCTTGGAATCACTCAATTTCTCATCGATCACAAATATTCAACAAATGTGAAGGAAAGCAGTGCAGAACTTAATGAGAAGGGCTAAGGTTAGTTGGAGATAGTGAAAAAATGTCCAGGAATTACAAAGGGAAAGATTTTTGAAGAAATTATCCAAACCATACCTGGCTATTTTTTTCCAAATCTTCTGATAAGTCTTTGTTTTCTTTGATTTGTGGTACATCAGTGCTCTTTTTTGTGAGCTCATCTATCCTTTCTTCACATTGTTCTTTTAATTCTTTCATCTGGTTGATGCATTGTGACCTGGAAAAAACAAAAAGGTGAGCAGTTGTCAACTTTCATCCACACTCTTCTATAATGTCTAAAATATCTTTTCTAAAATGATCTTTTTTATTATTATTTTATTATTTTCTTTGTCCTATTATCTGTGCTTGTAAAAAATGGGGTGTTAATCTAAGTCCTAGGGACAAACATGTGGTGCAGATAGTCGAAGTTCTACTGAAAGAAATTTATTTGAACTGCTTTTGTTAGACCAGCGCAACAAGCTACATGAATTTTCTTGTCTTCCACTAACCTGTCAATTTCAGAAAGGCAAGATCAATGTTCATCTTTGAAGCATGTCTAGTGTGGCAAGAGAAACGAATATTTGGATTTTAGCTAGGAAGAGGAAACAGCAAAGTACTAGCTGAAATAAAACATCAATGTAAGCCACTGCTATCAAAGTGAACACCCTGTCTCACTATTTCACTGAAGTGCAGTGCTGGAAGACATAACAGAGCATACATTATAGAAATGGGAGTTCACCAGTAGTTTCAAAAACATTTCCTAAAGATGCAAGTATTGTACATCTTTTATATACTTTTAATAGTTACACAATGCCATTAGTGCCTTAACATGTGTGGCACCACACCAGGGGTCTTCTGTTTGCAGTTCTGCAGTCTGCCTTCCCCTCACAGCCCCATAACCCCTAGGTAAGCCCTAGGCTGCTGCAGAAGTGTTTTTCCTGAAGCTGCCAGGGCAGTGTTTTCCCCTTTGTGCCTGTGCAAACCCCAGGTCAAGCTGTTTTTTCAGGCTGCCATTAGGAAAAAAATCACCCTTTCTCCCCCACTCTCTTCATAACCTGTTTGTAACTTTCTGTTTATATTAGCAGAAGAACAAAACCCAGTGAATAACAAAGTAGGTAAGCATTACACCGTAACAGGCATGCAGAAGGCTTAATAAACCAGTCCTCATAGGACCCCAAGTATGCTTTTGATCCCACTGTGAACAGTAACAAGCCATAGTGGGTTTGAGTGGAGATGAAAAGTGTATCATGCTAAGGCAAAATGTGATGAAAAACCATCGCTGTCAGCACCCACTGCTCTGGAGAGCGTGCCCAAGGAAGAGGCTTGGCTGGAGACCATGCTGTTTCACTCCCAGTGGCAAAGGAGTTTGTTGGGTTTTTTAACCTTTTTTTCCTTTCTCTCTCGTTTTTTTCCACTCTGAGATAACTTTGAGTTCTGTGTATACCATCAGTTACAGACTTTGCAAATACATCATTCTGCACACAAAACCTCTCTTGGCATCCCTTGTACAACAGTATGGTAAACATACTGCAAGTTTTACCTCTCTCCCTCACTAAGTGAGAAGGGAGATGAGTATCTTCCGAGCCTGGTTCTATCAGTGTTAGTACCTCCACTGTAACAGCAGTTGGTTCAGATGGGCATGTTCCATTTTCTCACGCTGCAAATAAGCTACTGCCTAATCCAGAGCAACTCTTAGACCATGTGCCCTCTACAGCAGCAAGTAGTTCTTTTTCACTGCACTTTCATCCTTCTCCACCCTGCTTTTTAAAAGCAAACAATCTGTTCTGTAGTTCACATCCAGAAAGGAAGAAGAGTGGCAGACAGACATGCTATGAACTGGCAAATTAATTACCTTTATGAACTGACAAATTAATTACCTTTATTACCACTTCTTTTTGACTAGACATTATTCCAAAGTCTTATTTTGATAATGCTAATACATGGAGGAGTCACCAAAATAAGCAGTGCTTCCTAAGTCAGTGAACATCAGAGACAACAGAACAACATAGGCTGGACTTAGGCACACGTTGACTGATTTCTAAGAAATAAAAGAACATCAGAACTACCTGCACCTCAGTCTGCCAGCTTGAGAAAGCTGCAGTATACAGACAACCTGAAGCTGGAGATAGTGTAACCTCTCACAAATGCCCTTTCATCCCATACTGCTCATGAAAATAAAGTGCATTTAACATCTGTGGCAAATCCTCACCATTTTAAATTTATTATCTGTGAAGGCTTGTAAAAGGGATTTCTGGAGACTGGAATACTCTACCCATGCATACAACTTCTGAAGCACAAGAACAGCGCTAGCTTCTCCAATTCATCCTACCAATATGATGTTTGAATGTGCAAAACACCAGCACTTTAAATTGTCTCTTTGACATGTTTTCTCTCTAATTTCTGTGATAAAGAGCTCACCTGTGCTCACAAAAAGGAGGTCAGTCAATACCCTCCCCAGCTGCTCTCAGGCCCATCACAGCAACCATCGGCCCATCCAAGGCCCACTTCTAAGAGCCCAAAGGAGCACAGAGGCAGAAGGGCAGTGGGGAGCCTAAGTTATGGACTCAGACATCCTGTCCAGACCATCCCACAGCCCCAGGGCTGACTCCAGTCAGCCTCAGCCCCTGTGTCAGTCGTGAAACCCATCAAAATGAGTCAACAAGACCAAGGCATTTCCTGCCCAGGGTAGGGGACACATTATGGGATGCAAGGGTACAACATGCCAGGATTGAACAAGACTTATTATGGGACCAAAGGCAAAGGAAGTGATGGATCTCTGGCAGGAACAAACATGAGAAAAGAGAGACAAGGGGATAAACATCAATTGCACGTAAACACGTTGCTGGTCAGTGCGCTTGGCTGGCCTTGCCCTGCACCTGATCAGTACAGTCTGTTCCACTTTTTATTAAATGCCTTTTTAACTCTTCCCAGTTCAGTGTGTGTGTCAATGTATGAAGGTGCAAGTGCAGCAACTCAGGAGTCAGATCAGGGCGGGAGTACAACACCTGGATGGTGCAGGGGCTGGTGCCAGCCACAGCGTATGTACATGACCATGTACATATGTACACGTACACTAGCAGACCCCTCCTCAGAGCAGGATGACGCTACTGGTGGTGTTCATGCTCTGTTGTATGTGCTGTGTGTGTCCGTGTTAACCTGCATACCTGACCGTGTTACAGGTGTGCTCTGCATACACATGAACGCATGTGCAGCCTCTCCCCTCCATGGCTGCTGGATTTGCTGCCCGCACCGTGAGAAACAGAGCACCTTTGTCCTCCAGGAGCATATAACATCAGCTCCTTTCATCCCTGCCAAAAAAGGATTACTTGTGCACTCACATTCTTCCACTTGTCAGCTCTGCAAACACCAACATAACTACCAGACTTTTTACGTGTTGCAAATTTTTCCAAAGAAGCGGCTGTGTAACAAAGAAAGCTCCTCGGAATCAAAATGCATCTGAACACTGAAATATCATCAGAAGATCACAGAATCATAGGATCATAGAATAGTTAGGGTTGGAAAGGACCTTAAGATCATCTAGTTCCAACCCCCCTGCCATGGGCAGGGACACCTCGCACTAAACCATGTCACCTAAGACTCCATCCAACCTGGCCTTGAACACTGCCAAGGATGGAGCACTAACACTACCAAGGATGGAGATCAGCCCAGAGGCTTCCATTTCTCTCTGGCTGCTGTAGGAGAGAAGGGTCGGTGCTGCCAGTCAGTCTGTGCTGAACAAGTTCTGCTGTGAGCAGAGAGCACTGCGCAGGGTCCACCAAGGGTATCTCAGTAAGTTGTCTGCCGAGGAACGTGCACTCATTTTGCACACTATACCAGTAAGCTCACACAACTCCTGCTGCCTTCTGTATGGAAACCACTAAGCTTGCTCACAAACAAAGAAACAAAAAGCTAAAAGATGAAACGCCAAGACCTGGGCATGAGAAAAAAAACAACTAATTTTGTTCCTTCCAAGTTAAAAAATTGTATTCTTATGCATTCCACTTGCACAACCAATTTTATCACTGTCTTCTACAGTGCAATATCTGACTGTTTAAAAAGAGTGATTTACAATGTGTGGAGTTAAAAAAGGCGTTTGACTGCTGTCATCTTTTTTTAACATTTTCAATTACACAATACCACCTCTTCCTTTTTCCACTGGGCAAAGCGTACTTGATACTTAAGGCGCAAAACCTTCACCTCTACAACCCAAAATCAAAGGAAGAAACACTGGCATAACACAAAAGCAGGTCTAACACCCCTCCTGCGAAGGTTTACTGAAGATGGACAGACAATATGTAGGTTTACTCCTAAGACGGAGGGGAAGAAGTAAGACAACTTAAAAGTAACATTTTGAGTCTAATACTTGTTTTTCTAGGCCCATAATCACATTGGGAAGAGGCTGTTTGTAAGCAATTAAAATGACAGTATTAACTAAGCATTTAGAGACAGCAAAGAGGGCTGTATGTAACCAAGTACAATCAGATGTCTGTTTCTACAACCAACAGAACACAATGCATAGTAATGTAACTTACTACAACAGTGAAATATTAATGTTTCAGCATCCCCCCTAGAAGTACACAGCAACATTTAAAAAAGAAAATTATATGTTCCTGCTAAAATTTTGTGAATGCTGCAGGGTGCCCAAGCTATAAATCACTCCATGAAAATTTGAGTGCAATGGCTACAAAAAAAAAATCCACAAATAGACAATGAACATTTCAGAGTTATTCGGCAAAGCTAGTGAAGAAAGCATAGTCCCTTGACTGAGATAATTGCTTTCATGGACTCCTATGAAGAGACTGCAGGAAACAGTGCACCTGCCTCAGGACCAACTGAAGGCAGACCAGCTAGCAGAGTCCCCGTTCAGCTAGCACATGGCTGAATTATCATGCCTGTCTCTACATCTACCCTGACACAAGCAAACTCATCTTCATCACTGTAACTTGGTCAGCTTTCCATGTTGAGCCAGCCTTGACCCTACAGCTGTACGCTCAGAATCCAACCACCTTCTGTTAAAGGAAGAGGGATTCTGTACAGAACACTCCCACAAGCAGGGATGCTCTGTCAATGATTCCCTCAATAGCGCTATACTTGAAAACATCTCACCAGACATGGACATGAGTTTTCAGAAATCAGACTGACTACATTTGCCTCGTATCACTTCCCTGCACATATCAATCTAGTGCTTCAAGGATGTACCTCTCATGTAGAGTGTGACTGTACAGCATATATGTGGCTACAGATACATTTATTCGTGCTGATCTAGCCTTACAAGGAAGATGATGGCAAACAGAGACCCTAACTAGCAAACAACTATGAACAGAGATTCAGGAGCCCCAGCTCTGTCATTTAACTAAACAGTAAAGAGATAGTGCTTAACAACTGCGGTACACAACAAACAAAACTCCACTAAGACAATGGGGAAGTACAAAACCATCTAATAATTGATAATTGGTAAGTATCCCAAAACCACTAATACTAATCCTTAATTCTTATAAGGAGGAGGGGGAAGAGGGAGAAGCAAGGAAAGAAAAAAGGTATTTCAAGTTTGGCCTGCAGAATTCAAATTCTTTGATTTGATTCTCATATTAAACTTTTAGTTGTAATTCCTATGAAATTTGGCTAAGCAGTGGCTGCTGGAAAAATACCTGTCACTACAGCAATTACATTCTTGATGGAAAATCATTATAAGAACATGCAAACAACAAATTCTAAGGGTTTTCTGTATCTGTGCACCAGAGGGAAGGTATAATAGGATGTGAAGACAGGTAGAGAGATCAAGAACATTATTGACAGAAAGAACACAGGAGAAATTCCTAGAAATACCAGAAATGTGTATTTAGTATAAGGATACTGATAAGAACTTCTGTTCAGTCATCCACGCCTTAAATTTCAGTGGGAAATCTCTAACAAAAAACATGACTAGGTATGAACTCTAATGCAGAATACATGGACCTGACCATAACCGAACCAGAAATTTTCTCAGACTTCTGGTAGCATAATGAAGTACAGCTTCTTATCAGGTATCCCCATATCTTAGTTCTTAAACTTCTTCAGAGTTCAGCATCTTTGTGTTTCAATTTCTTCCTCCCATTCTTACATGAGAATATTGCTACCTTTGTCCTCCTGCAATGGAAGGAACATCAAGAAATGTGGGAGAAGCGTGTGGATACTGAGATGCCAAGCATTACAAGGTCTAGGCTTTTCTCCAAGATCAACTGTGAGCGATTTTACAACATGTGTCAGATGTTACTTGATCATTAAAAAATGTACATTTACTAACAGTGCTATAGCTATCACAAGTCACCTACAACTCCAGAAGCCATCTTTTAAAAAGAACATACTTACAGGTCATATGAGAACTTCCTCTGAAGGTTAGTCTGGTTCTTCTGAAACCAATAAACATTCAGCTGTAGCTTTCCATATTCTGTCTGTAACTCTTTCAAGTGTTCTGACGAAAACAGGATTAAAATATACATTAAAATATATACACACATATATACACACATATATTACAACAGAAGTATCAAACAACAGATCACTAGTAAGCACGCTAACTCCATCCATCATGCTAACTACATTTTGTGTACAAATGCATAGATATTTACTGAATTTATTCATCAAAGATGCACAAGATTGAGTAAGAAGAGCCTTTCAGCCTCACATAGTACAAAAATGGTGCAACAAAGATTTTTGATACGCGTTCCTTCATAAGGAATACTCTAACTTGTTTGCAAACACTTGCTCTGCTAGATTTCAGCCCACGAAATCTTTAGGTCTATGAAACCCTAATGAGAACATAGTACGAAATGGCATTCATGTTTATTACCTTACAATAAAGACAAGCTTACAATGCTTCCCTGAATAATACGCAATTTACAGTTATGTTCCTCAAAAACAGAGGCATCTATGATTTAGTTTTCTTCCTGATAGGAAGCTGTGTGAGAACATCAGAAAGCGACATCATGTCACGTTTACCTGTTCCTAGAACTTAGGATCATTCCCTGGACTTCCTGAGGAATAAATTGCTAACAATAATTTTGAAGCACCAACATGAATAGAAATTAATTAGACCAAGCTTTTTTATTTAATATAGGAGTTTGTGAATTCCCCCGGTGCTAAAATGCATGACCCAAACACCTCAGGAAAGAATGTAAGAATACGCTGCAAAAAGTAGCATGAAAAATAAATATATTAACAATGCACACAGAGGCTAGTTTTATTCCCTATTATTTTATATCATATGGGTCAGGAGCCCTGCATCAAGCACTACATGGACAAATCCTTCTACCGTTGAGGCAGATTAGTCTGACACTTCACTGAACTGGAACTACGCAGATGCAGGATCTAAGTCACCACAGCCCCAGCACCATCCCCATGACCTGAAGAAAGGCAGGATTCTCAGAAGAAAACAAAACAATGCAAGTCTTAAAAACAGGGGGCTAAAAAATGTATATGAAAGTGATGTAGAAGGGTATTATGTATACCTCGGAGACTTTGGATCAATCGGTCATTTACTGTGATGTTACTCATGAGCACTGCCTGGAAGGAATGAAACAGACAACAGTGTTTTAATTGCAAAGGTCCTGCATTACCATTAATATTATAAACAACATCAACCAAAGCACTTGTAACAAGATCTTTTATTTGTGAAGTGCTGGGTTACAGCCAAACACAAAACCTTTCAGCTGCTCTAGAGATTTACTAGATTACAAACACTCATTTTTACCCAGATTTCCCAGTAAAGAGTGGGGGAGATATCACTCCACTTTAAAAACAGGAGGAATTTAAAGAGTCCAGCCCTAAAATTGCTTGCTGCTTTATTCTGGTTTAATCTCATGCTTGCAAATCACAGTCAGATTTACTGTATTTATCCCTTGAAGGAAGAACACAGCATAACACAGCTTGCCATCAACTACCTTCTCACCAGGGAACCAATACACCTGCATTAAGGCATGTAAGAATGAGCTATGAAAGCATTAATCATTCAGCATAAAGGAACTCTACAAAAGCAACATGAAGCCCTTGCATTATACCACTTTTCCTCTCCCTCTTTGATGACAAAGTGCTGGAGTGACCTCCCATTCCCTCACTTTGCTCTCTCATTCTGAAGGTGCAGTCAACATAGGAACATTTGGGCCATTCTTTCACCAAGCCCCCTCTACCAACCCATACATACACATGCCCCAAAACACATTATTATTGACAGAACTAGGGCAGGCCTAAATGAAAATAATTCCTGTGAGCCAGAGGTCAGGACAATTCAGATTCACATTTAACATTCAGAAAGTCTGGTGCACAAGAGTCTTCTTCAACCTACAAAAAGATGAGATCCACTTACTCTTCAGAAACAATCCATTCCAATCTTAGGAGCGTATTTCTTGCACTTCCCTGCCAGTTTCCTCGTTATCCCCCTCCCAGGAAAACTCAGTGTTCTGCAGGGGTCCCAGATCAGGGTATATCAAGCCTCCAGTTTCCCAGAGTTTCTGCTCAGGTACTGATGTGTGTACATATGTCCACACCACTTTAATGCAAAGAAGTAACTGCATCCATTCTGCCTGCCCAAGTCACTCTGAAACACCCTGAAATGCTATCAGTGCCTTTTTTCACTAAGACTACAGTAATAAGTGCCAGTTGATTAGAAAAAAATGAAGCATTCAATCAATCAGAGTGGGATAGCACATAGGAGAGGGCTAGATTTGTCTTTTATTGACCCTTTAAAGACTCCCAGTTCAGAAGCAGTAATTCATGTACTGATGAAGAGGCAGCCTTTTTCAACCCTAGGAAAGAAATATTCCCATGCCATTCTATACATACAGCTGGTCCATGAATACCACTGTGAAACCTCAAGTGCAAAGGCATTGCTGCTTTCTTGAGAAGGAAAAAACAGTAATAACAACATGAATAACAACACAGGATTGTTTAATACCTCTCCCTCTCCTTTCTCATAGGACAGGTACAAAGAGCATCCTGATTTGTTTTCACTGGTTTATTGGGGAAATGAAGTTAATGTTTCAGTGGAAATGCCAAGTTTTGCTAATGCATGAACAACATAATCAAGTTGTTCCATGATTATCACACCTTCAGGGTTTCCAGCATTGGTCATTACCACAAACTGCCAACGGACCAGAAAGATCAGTATGACATAGCAATTTTATGTTCCTACAGCTTGTTCTGCCTTGGTTTTGGTTGGTTGGTTGGTTGGTTTTTCCCCTCTTAATACAAAACTCCAAAATACCAGGACCACTTATTTGGTAGTAAAACAGACAAGTACTGAATGTTTTGTACATTAGGACAATAATAACTATGATTAGCTGAACTGAATAAAATTATGTGCCATATGAAAAAGGTTCCTTATATCACAACAGGGGAAGAAAAAGGAAAGAGCATGCCTTGGCCTTTCTGAGTTACATGTAACACTTCCTCATGGCAATGCCGCAACCACCTCCCTGAATCTGTGGGTAAGAGTCCAGGAAAAAAATCATGAAAATCTAGTCAGCTGTTTAACCTGAAACACTGATTAATAATTTACAGGGCAGTGCTCCAACTGACAGTTTCCAATCCAACTGTATCCGTAATGTCAGGCTTTCTGTTCTTCCTCCTGCCATCCAAGAGTAAACTAATCTTCCCCTCATGGCTGTGAATTTGGCAGACATTATTTTCTTTTGGGTTTTACGCATGTCAAGAAAGCAAGCTCCTGGGAAGTACCAGCAAACACATGCCAAAACACAGTTCTAAGAAGAAACTGGCATTTTAAATCTCATTCAGTCCACAAGACAATACCTATGATCCCTAGAAGTGAGAACACAGCACTGTTATCACAGTATCAAAATGTTATCTTCTGTGACAAAGCAACTCTGTAACACAGAGCCATCCTATTTTACTTGCAAACATGTCTTGCAGAGAAATCCTTCTGATTATCACAGAGGAAAAGTCAGTTGCCTGTCTGGAGTCAATGCTGCAGACAGCAGATCTTCAAAAACCAAAAATAAAGCCACACTGCCACCAACAGTGATGGAAAAATCTTGCTTCACTTGGACATAATTTTTTTTTAATGACAACCTCCAGATATGTATTTTTTTTGGTTCTTGTTTTTTTGTTCTTACATAGACCATGTCTATTAAGTCCTACTCCACTTGAGAAACAAAAATTAAAGTTATTGTTTAAACAAAACCCAAAACATAGGTGCAGAAGTACTTGTGAGAAAATTATTCCAAAGTGTATATTTTGAACACACACATATTCTGAACTATATACATCCATTTGATCTGATTAATGCCTTACACAGTAGTGTCCATAAACACATTCCTTGGGGCCATTATTGCAGTAACACCTTCAGCATCTGCCACCCTCAAAAATCAGCTAACCCAAGCACATTGAATTCAGGTTTGTGCTTTCTAACACTGACTGTACATGCCGTGTATAAAAGCATAAGATATTGCAACAGGAAAAAGCAATAAAATGACAAAGAACTTGATGAGAGTAAACACTGGCTTCAGAACCAAAACCTAAGAAAAAAGGGGCTTTGCATTCACAAATATAGCTGTCACAAGGAGAAAAAGATGAGCTACAGGATCAGTAAATCAGCTGGTAAGAACAAAACCAACCAGAAACAGAGCAAGCTGAGAGATAACATCTATACATCCAGAAAACAGCAGAAACACGCATTTATAATTAATCAGGGAGAAAAAGGGCACCTATTTAATGATTAACTCAAACTGATCTAAGTCCTTACTGCAAAGAGAAGGAGCTGCTCTGCCTTGCACGCTCCTGCTCTCCACCACCATTCTGGCCATGCAGCACGAGCCATATTTTGATTATCTGTTGTTCATTTCTTAATTATATCTGGAGATTTCCACCCCACTTTTCTAATTTTGCAAGCACCCTCCCCACACACACACTTTCCTAGTAACACACATCATCAATTCTTTTCTTTGTACTCTTCTTCACCATTTTGAAATGGAGTAAAGGAAAGAAGAAAAAGGAATAAAGAAACCATTTATAACAGCCACAAAAAAGCGTTTTCATTCTAGGACAAGAGATTAATGGCTAACTACATATTTGTAGCTGGGGAAGAAGTTCATAAATAACATCCCAAAGAACATATTTCTCTTTTAGGTTGGCCTGTGTACTGCATGCTCACGTATACTTCAGTGAAGGTGCACCAACTGAAGCATGGCTAAAACAAAATGGAGGAGACATTGTTCATTTAAAACTACTTCTCACTGAACTGAATTCCACTCAGAAATTACAGACTTTTCCTCACCCTCAACAAAGGGGAGGGGTGGGGGAAATTTAACCAATAAAACCAAACAAACCTCCCAAAAACCCAATTGACTCTCTTCTCAGAGAGTGATCCTGGCAAAGCTTAGGGACTCTATCTTGACTTTATCACATCCTCTGCTAAAAGCAACCTAGACTCTCTTTTTCCGTGATGAGGGACCATGTACCATGACATGGCACGAGTCAGCTCTCAAAACTGTAGAAACCACCAAAACAGTAAAGTTGGCAATTTCTTACGCTCTCAGCAGAAGACAGAGGAATTTGACATGTATGAGTAAGAAATTACTTTTACAAGTGCAGGGCAACAGCAGGCAGATTGAAGAAAATAAGACCTGTGCAGCTACAGGACTTCCATGACATTGTTATATTTCGTTAAAACCCAAATAATAAGCAGTGTAAACAAGACAGAATCCTGTTATGTGAAACTCTTGATAGAAATCTGTACAGGTATACATAATGCACCTTCTCCTTTCCTTTTTGTCCATTCATTTTGCTATAAAGAGGTAGAAATGTGCCAGTAGTTAAATCTTAAGCTACACATACTCTGAATTTCCACTCTTAGGATGCCTACAGTTCAGCTAGATCCAGACCATCCATTTTTTTTCTTCACCATGTGAAAATGTATTTTAAACAGAGGTAGTGTTCTAAACCTCTGCTGTATCAGCTACGAGTAAGCAGACTGATTTCTCTTGATAATTTAGTACATCATGCCATGGCAAGTAGAGCAGGGCGTGAGGCAGCACTTGCTTTTCCTTAAAGCTTTTTCAAAACTAGAAGATGCAACATTGTTTTATAAAATAAAAACAAAACACACATAAGCACCTTCTCCTTTTCACAGCAGGCTTTCTTCTCTCTCTCCCTCCCCACCACTGTCATCTCTGTTGAGTGGAGCAAACTCTCTGCATACTGATAGGTATTTTGTTTCAGAAGCTGTGCTGGGAATTTAAATTTTCCCAGAGGGAGGGGATCCAAGAGCAGCTGTGGCCAGTGTTAAAAGACACTGAGCAACAGGACAGTGACGTGCTTCACATATAATGTACAAAGCTTGGCCCCTCTCCTCAGTAAAACAAGATGTGGGCTGGGGAAGAATTACATAAAACCAAAGAAAATTACAAAAGTATACTCTAGCTGTTAAAAACAAGAGAGATGACACATATTGTTCCCCTATTACACTCTTCAAAATGACTATCACGGCTGTGCACATCCCAGAAACTACGAGTCCTGAATAACAACCGTACAGAATATTGTTCTTTAGAAAATCACTTACGGATTACAAACAGCCCTTTGCACTCCTCATTACTTATCTGTTGTGACTAAGAGTTCATGTAAGCTCTCTTGATCTCTTCAGTCTATTTCTGTATGGATTTCCACAAGCCATTTGCTGAATCTGTATTAGTCCTTAAAAATTCAAGCAGATTTTTTTAAAAGCAAACTGGTGACTGAAGTGTTTCATACGTACTCAGACCTAAGAGAATAATAATTACAACAGCAATTTCCCAGCATTACATTGCCTCAGTGAATGGCGAGCCCACAGGGTATTTCAGGCTCTGACTAACTCCTACTTTCTATGTCCTCATCCTTTAAGTAGCAGAGAGACAGTTCTACTGGAAAAGAAGGCAGATTTAACTCAAAATGGTTGTTCCTGTATAGATTTCTTCTATAACCAGAAGAACCATATTTTTACCCTGAAACAGATGGGTTTTCAAGACAGGCTATTCACTCTTACACATCAGCTGAAAGCATTTTCATTTTTTTTTAAGAACATCTAGAACTAAGCAAAATCACGTTTATCACTCAAAGATCTGCCTAGTTAGTTAGACAGTTTGTATTACTTGTAAGGCAAGTTGAGAGACTTGTGATCTGGATTTGCATTCATTCTTCCTGACTAGGTAAATACTTGCTGCTAATCCCCATGCAGTAAATAAAGTTCAGTTCAAGCATGAGTTTTCCCATAACTAGAAAGGGTGAATTCATTACTTGCCTCTCAGGAATCCTGGATTCCACTGGAATCCGTGAAGCTGAAAAACAAGGATACGTGTGCCCATGTGTGTATACAAGTATGTATGCACATGTGAATATACAACACACACTTACATACCAACATAGATACATGCACAAAAAATACTCAGAAATAGACTTTTCCTTATATCCTACATCTCTCTGTAGAAGAACTTCTGATCCTGGACAGCTTCTTCAGATCAAGGTCCTTAGTGCAGAGAACTAAGCTTTCCATCTCTTCCCCGTCACCAGATCACAGGCATTCCTAAATGAGAGGGGAGGAATCCACACCAACTTGGCTAATGGCATCTTTTGACAAATACACAGGTTCCCAGTAAAACAACTCTCCCTACTCTTTAACCACAGTGTTGGAAAACAAACTACTGCTGTGCAGGATACTTGCTCATGTGTTACAAGAGCAAAAAAAGCAAAGTTTGAATTTGCCACAAAGTGGTGCACAGGCACACACATACTTGTCCTATCACTTGAGGCTCCTGAGACATGCTCTTCTCCAGTCACAAAAAGCAGAAGACAGGAAATGAGTCCATTGCACCCCTTTTATCTAATGCTTCCTACAGCGTCAGCTCCTGGGGTTTCAACAGCAAGCTTCACAGACTACTCCATTAATGAACAACTGCTTTTTAGGATGATGGAGGAAAAAGCACTTAAGAGAACATACGAGCTGTACAGTATCGACCCCACAATCTACCTTGCCCAACATCCTGGATGCCAAATAAACACCAAGGCAGCCACAGTATTTGCCAAGCAGAAGCTATTTCTGGATGAGGAACATCTGGAGCCAGAATGAACAGCCTTGTATTGGGTGGTGGCACAGGTGTTTGTCCAAAGTTATCCAGTCACTTTTTAACCCACACAGACCCACTGCAACTGGGCATTACGGATGTCACACATCTGCAGCTCCACCATCTACTCCATGAAGAGCACTTCTGCTCAGCTTGAACTACAACTTGCTGACTGCATTTGAAGCCCAACAGTGGATGGAGAACAACCATTCCTTGTCTCTCTCACACGATTCATGATCCTAGATATGCCCGTGACAGCTCTCCTCAGCTGGCTCTTGTCCAACCTGGAACCTACACTGTAGATTCCTTCAGAGAAACTACTGCACAGCTTTGGTTACCCTCCTCATTCTCCTCTTGTGTGTGTGGCTTTCCCAGCAATCCAAAACTCCACCAGTGGCCTCCCCACAGTACAACAACTAATCCAGTTTATTTCTAAGCTGCCTTGTAACTTTTTTCTGTAACTTTTGCCTTATCATTCACCCCTGTGATAGCAATATTACCAACATGGCTGCACAATTTCTCTACAAGCGATACACGTGTCTCCCTTTGCAATTCCAGGTGTGGACGCATTAGTTAATCTCCATCATCCTTGTCACCAACTCTTTCAGAAGGAAATTCCAAGCAATGTTTCCTTTTCCACAAATCACTTTGACTCTTTCCCAGACTACCACATCCACCCCCACATCCCACAGCAGTTCCGGTTTTGTAAACCTGGCACAGATGCCAGGTTTAATGGACGACAGCTCCTACATGTCCTCTAGACTCAAAAACACCATCACAACAAGGTGGGTCATGTGGTGTCAGCTGCATTTGTCTAGTACCACAGTAATTTGATGCAGAAAGGTTGCACACCACAGCCTGGCAGAAACATTTCATCCACCAAGCTTCCTTAAAACTCCTGGGTCAGCTCCTGTCACTAGCTCTCAACATCCACCCTATGCTGTGAACTCTGCGGCCAGCACATCCAGTTAACTGACTTGTAATACTCCTGGCTAAAGGAAAATCTGCTTATAAAAAAAAAACATAAACCATATTTCCCTTGTAAAAGAGACTGTAGGATAAATTAAGCAAAAATTAAGCAAATACATAGTTCTGTTTGCCCTCTCCTTACCTTTTTTTTGTTTTGTTTTGTTTAGTTTAACTCATGAATGTGCTTTTACTCCTTGCAGGACAGAACTGGAATGCAAAAAGATGCCGAAACAGATGGTGAGTTTCACCAACATGTGAACTGGGGTACAGGTTTTATTCCAAAGTGTTGCTACCTGCAACTTCTAATATTTCATGTGTTATACAATGAAAGCTATAATGTGCATTCAATGTGCAATATTAGACAATGATACATAAATGAAATGTTCTGCCACACCAACACAGACTGTATGCCCATCAGCTGGAACATCTGAGCAACCTTACTCCGTTGCAGAGAGGGTCTTGGTAAACCACAGTCTCACAGAAAACCGCGACCAGGAATAAACACCTTTGTGCCCTACCTTCTCTTCCTGATGTAGCTTGTTGGCATTTTCCATCTGAAAACTGTGCAAGGACTGGATTTTGTCAATCTGCTGCCGCTGCTTCTCAAGCTCCCCTTGGAATTCATTCTTCTTGAGTTCCACGGCACCCCTCTCTGCTGCCGCACGGCGGACTTTGCCTTCCAGATCCATGATCCGAACCTAAGAGAGACCAAATTAGCCCAAAAAACCAGAAATTACCATTCTCCAATGAAAAATTACTATTCTCAATAGACTCTTCTCCAATACATTCAAAGAATACCAGATTTCACAGAACTAACAATTCTAATGTCATCGAAGTGTTGTGTCAGCCAGGGGCACCTGCCACACACACAGACACACTCTCCTCAGTTTAAATAAATTAACAGTACAGCATATTCTGCGGAGACTGTCAAAATTTCAGTTAAAGATAAAAGAATGCAAAGCTGCCTCAGTACGTCAGCTTATTAAAAAAAAAAAAAACTAAACAACACCTCTACAAAAAAAACCCTTAATCAAACATAAAAAAGGATTGTGGTCTACAGTCTTGCCGAAGCACAAGGTCAAGTCTTTTTTAAATTTAATCCAGACAATTCTGACACCACTGCACTTCCCAGCGTTGGTCTCAAACTAACTTAGAGGGAAAACTCATCTCTCACATCAGTATGCTTTCCTGGAACACTGGGGAAAAAGCAGGAAGAAGACAACACTACCCAACTTTCACAAACAACTGACATACGGCTGTTACACAGAGACACATATGAGAAGGACTCATTTATTAGCAGATCACCTTTCTTCTTGATAGGTCAAACAGCAGTGACAAGCAGAGGAGAGCTGGGGTTGTTTAGCCTGGAGAAGACTCCAGGGAGACCTTATAGTGGCCTTTCAGTGCTTAAAACGGGCCTATAAGATGGGAAAAGACTTTTTAGCAGGGCTTGTTGCAACAGGACAAGCAGTGATGGTTTTAAACTAAAAGAGGGGAGATTCAGGCTGGCTGTGAGGAAAACATTCTTTACAATGAGGGTGGTAAAACACTGGCACAGGTTGTCCAGAGGTGGTGGATGCGTCATCCCTGGAGACATTCAAGGCCAGGCTGGATGTGGTTCTGGGCAACCTGATCTAGCTGAAGATGTCCCTGCTCACTGTAGGGGGGTTAGACTAGATGACCTTTGAAGTTCCCTTCCAACCCAAACTATTCTACGATTCTATGAATGTAGAGTTAGAAAGGTTGCTGAATGCTTTGTCTGAGCGTAAGTAACAAGTACCATACATGCAGGTTTTCAAGTTCTGGGTTCCTCTCAACTAAAAATCAGCATTCCTCTCATTCCCCCCATCTCCCACTACTGATAAGCAACAACTGTAATATTTGTGAAAATTCCTACAACACAATGAAGCTCCTTGCCCACTACATGCAGGACAAGCATCCTCCTTGTGGACTGTATTTTTAACCACACAAGTACAGGATGACATGCAGAGCAATAGGAAAGTTACCTGCAGATCCACGCTGCGAGAACTTGCAACCCAATAATTGAAACCCAAAACAATGATGCACGCCACAAGCGCAGCTACGAGGAGGGGTGGAGACTTCATCCCTCGGCAGCTGTTTCCTAGTCCTACCATTTCAGGAAAAACACAAGCCCAAAGAACCACAACAGTGTGAAAACCTGCAAATTAAAATACGCACATTAGATTACATCCTCCAATACAGCTACTTTATACATACAATAAAACTTTTACTGCAGTAACAAAACAGCTCTCCGTTGACGGGACTACACTCAGGCAGGAAGGCACACTGTCTATAGATACTTGAATCTGAAAGACCAAGAAAGGCCATTTTGTGCCATCACCTTATACATAAAGCTTCACATGGACTTGAGGGGGAAGCTTTGAATATTCCTAGCAATATAATGAAAATCTGTTCTGAAAACAGAACAAATCAGTCATGCTTTTATCATATATTACACCCAAACTTGGTCAGATAACACTGGTCTACAGATAGAGGATAAATTCCTTGTTATCTCTTATAGTCAGAAAATAAGCCTAGTCTCACTGTTTCAGGAGCAATTTGCACTTTGCTTCCGAAACTCAGGCAGTTTCAACTTACTTCCTCTGACATTATTTTAACTTTTGTTTCCAGGTTTATAAATAATCAGATTGAACCAAATTACTTTAAGGATAATCTAAATAAAACAAAAATAAAAAATTAGTAGACACTGTGAATACAATGGTAAATTACATTAAGTGATGCTGGTTTTGATCCTCAGCTGCTGTCTCTGATCCTAACTAAAAACAAATAACCTTGCTTTAACGAATGAGCAGTACCAAGGGTACTACTGGTTGCTATGAGACTTGGGTTGCTTCTGCAAAACAGCCCATCTTAATATAAAAGTGTGAGCAAAGGGCAGTCGCAATTCTGTTTGAAATAGGCTATGTTCATCCTGTGACATGATAAAATCTGCTCTTAATGAGTGTAATAGCAGGTAGCTCAATGAATCCTCAAACTCCACTGGGAACCTTGGGCACAGTTCGTAATAGATTGCTCTCTTGTACACCGAGATCAATGTTTTTTCTTTTTGTACTCCTGCAGACAAAAGCCCACAAAGATGAGCACAGAAGATGAATCAGACGGCAAGCACAGACAGATACGTCAAAAGGCACTAACTAAATCTGAAATGGGTACATTTACTACTACTATCTTGTACAGTCTCTCAGGATGCATTCTTCTAAATAAACCAACTTCTTCCCTACAGATGCAATTCACAGGTTGTGATGTATTTAAAAATTAATACATCATAGCAACTCTCAAAGGGTTTACACATGCACAAAGACTGTAATCAAAGCGGAAGAAGGTGATGCCAGAAGTTAGCAGGTACCAGAAATGCTGATTCTACTGTACGCCCAGCACTTCAGTCCTTTAACAGCTCACCTGTACCTGAGCCTGCACATATGCCCTCTGCAAAATCCCCTTTGCATTCAGTTTAAGATATAACCCATGTTCTTTTCTCAGCAAGGAGTGCACAATACTGCCAGACTGGTGAAGATCTCAAATCTATGTGTTCATCTGAAAAGTCCGTGAATTTGTTTGTATTTGGGAATGGGGTACATATGGAGCCTAAGAGTAAAATATGGATTCCTGAAAATGCTGCCTCTTTATGTACATACACACACGCATACACACACAAAAAAAACCAAACAAAACAACACAAACAAACATCAAACCCACAAAAAACCTCAAAGCAAACCAAAAGAAGCATGCATAACTGCACAGGTCCAACACTTGAGATTCTTGCCTAAGGAAACCTCAGCTACTTGAGCAAACCGACACATGCAGTAGAGCTCCAGCAGACACCCATGGGGCCACATACAGCTGAAGTAAGGTCAACAGAAAAAGCAAAGGCATGGGGAGAGACCATGCACTTTTGTTGTTAAACAAAAAAAATCAAGATGCAGTAGACTAAGACACACAGAGATATGCACAAATTTCCAAGAAAAAGCTAGGAATTGCAGAAACATGTACATCTGGCACAGACTATTCTCCTGCTGTGCCATCCTAAGACCAGTGCCTGAGAAGTACAGAGCCGCCTCTCCTTACACAGATCCCCTGAAAAACCAAGAACCACAGATCTCCAGAGTGGCAAAAATGAGAGATGGAAAACAGGGAAGATCAGCACCGCCACATCAGCTAAGAACAAGATAATTAATTTACTTTTGCTTACTGGAATAAAAGACTACATTTCAAATAATGTGTATTGGATCCTGCCATGAAGTCATTCGTATCCTGTTCTTCACTGTAAGAATATCAGCTGGTACACTTGAAAACATGGAAAAATACTAAACATAGCACTCCAAGATATAGTGAGTCCTTCCAAGTGTTACTTGAATAAAATAATTGGCATTTTCCTCCTAGTGGTCAGAAATTGAGAAAGTCATCTATGTTACAGCAGTAACAACTTGCACTGGAATTTAACTACTGGTAAATATATGGGACTAGCTATTTAGCTCAATTTTCAGAGCTAAAAGCAAAGCATATTGTTCAAAGGAAGAACAATTAGTTTAACACACAGGTTAAAGCACAGGCGCAAAACCACGGTAAAGGAATGCTGATATACCTACTGAGTACACAAATCCAGCAGCTTCAGGAACTCTTCCACGGTTTCCAGCTATTAAAAACAAGCAGGCAAGGAAGCACTGATTTCCCTACGGAATGTTTGACTGCAATACATTGCTCTCTCTAGAAAATCCAGTGTTGTTTGCCCTTAAGTAATTTATATTCATTGGGAATATATTTTTATACTCAACAGAAGGAAAGGCAAAATGCAGGGGAAAGAGATGAAACCCAAAGAAAGATCTTCCATCCAAACAGTGCAGACCCAAAACATTACCTCTATTGTAAAACTGATATTCCCTTTCTCATCAGTTTAAAAATAAAAACTTTTTAACTTTCTATCATGGATACACACACACATGTATTCTGGAGGAGAGATAAGCAAATCAGCTCAGTAAGTACATTTACGTGGAAATGTACCTGTACATGCTGTTTTCCAGGAAACATCTGGTTTGGCACAGTTATCTGAGTTGAAAATAAAATACATTCATGATTTTATGGGTAAGAAAATTATTTTACTCAACATGAAGGAATACATCATTCATGAATGTTTACTACAGATGTGAAAATGAGATGCTGTATCATGTGCAAAATGCTCTACATTTGGTAAAGCATAAAATTCCAGATTTTTGAACAGCAGATTTCATTCTTCTGTTTTGCCAACTTAGCAATGCTTCATCAAGAGGGAGATGTTTTAGGCGCTGAAATATTCAAGTTAACATATAGCACACTTATTTCCCATATTAATACACTATCAGTCTGTCTGATCAATTCCTTCTTTTATTATACTCACCTGAAGTAGGATAGCTAATATTCAGTGTTTTTCCACTACAGACAACTAACAGACACGCCGACAAAGTCTAAAGACTAAGACATTAAAGGCAAAGACAGAGCAAAACAATTTGCGCATTACAGACTCTCAGAAGGAAAGCTAAGGCCCTCTGCTCACAAGATCCAGCTCTGTGTATTTGCACAAGACCTCCCAAGCAGGAATAAGCAGAACAGATGAAGAATTCCATCAAAGCAGCATGTAGACTGAGTGGGAAGCAAAAGATGTCCCTTAACCCTTGCCTGCATAGCTGCCTACCGACCACCTCCTCCACCACCCAGACACTGCATGGTACAAAGCCTGCATAAACTGTAGCAGCACGTGAAGGCCATGTACAGATGGAGCAGTCACTGAAAAGTGGAAGGCACATTTTACCTGGAGGTCTGAACCTCGGATTATGGACAGAGCCTTAGTAAAACCCCTTTGGAAAGGCAGGGCCGCCACCTGAGGCAAAAGGGAGTGAAAAAACAACAAGCACCCGAGGGGTACCAGGCAGCACTAAGAGGATCCACAACCCCATCCAACCAGACCGGCCAACAGGCAACCGCTCTGTCCAGGCTGGGGAAACCTCCTCCAACCCAGGGACCCCTCCAGTCAGACCACAGGGCTATTCCCACCTTTTGCAGGTTCATCCCAAATTTCTCAGCAAGATTCTGAAAGAAATCACATGTCCCATGGCAGGGAGGGCTGGAACTAGATGATCTGTAAGGTGCCCTCCAACCCAAACCATTCAACGTTTCTATGAAAATTCCTATGTCTGACTATTTGAATAAAAGTATACCAGCTTAACCAAGCAAACTAATCAAAACCTCTTCCACTTACAACAGTTAGCTAGTTATACCCAGACATGACTAAATCAGACTAAAAGATACCAGAAACTAGATTTTATTTAAAAAATAATAAAAAAAACTTTTAAAAATGTAATTCTTAATGAAGTGAATCAGACAGCAAATACTTGCGCACCCAGTTTTCAAAACAAGGTGATATTTTGAGGGTGGGTTGAAATGGAGAGGTGACAAAAATGAGTCAAAACCTTTCATTTTTTGTTTTATATATGGTTAACATACAGTAGTGATCATCCTTGAGAGAGAAATTCAGTTGCTGGGTCTCACTCACAGCTGGATGTTGCCCAAAGTACACAGTCCCACAGTCCCACGGCAACTTTCAGGCTTTCAAGGGTGCCCTGACTGCCTACAGGGGTCAGAAACATGGTGTAATACACTGTCACAAAACACAGCAGGTTTCTTATCATCCTCTGCAGCAACACTGTTTGGGGGTGGTTTTTTCCAAGTTAGCAAGTCAGAAAAGGTCAAACAAATGTTCTTCCAATGGAGATTTAAAGTTTGTATAATGAACTCAAGCCTGCTGACCACAGACTTTCTAAATACCATGCACAGGAACATAGGAACCCACAAACTGCAGGCTCAAACAAACAAACAAACAAATTAAAAAAAAAAAAAAAACCAAAAAGAAAAAAAAAACCAAACCCAAAACCAACCAAAAACCCCACCAAGCAAACCAAAAAAACACAAAACCAAACCCAAACAAATTGACAAAACCTCCTGGAACATTCAGCTCCAGCCACTTTTCAAACTTCTGTACTTTGAATGACTGGCTCACTTCCAAGCAGCAACCACCCCCAGAAAACACAAAAAAATCAAACACAGATGCCACAGGATGCCACTGAGTCACTATTTGCCCAAATTATCAAGTTTCAGTTTTCACAGGAAGAGGAGAAGCATTTACGGCACATCGCATTCAGCAGCTGCACTCTCACCCTTCTCAGGAATAACCATCATTAGATACTCAGTTCAGATCTTAGGTCTTCCTTTTCTAATGCATTTTAAACTAGAAGTAACTGAGCAGAAGAGTACGAAGACACTGAAGAAGCATTATCTGTTCAGGGGGAGGGTGACTGTTACCACTCGTTCACTAATTATTTTTCTGCTCAGGAAGTATCTCATCTTTCAAATGACTACATTCCAAGAAGCTATAACCAACACCCACGATGTCCTGCTCTTTATCTGATTAAAGAGATATCCCAAAGAGGTGTGTAGCTGAACAGATGCTGGAGATTTAAGGCAGGTATTGATTCTGATGAAAGAAGTTAGGAAACCAAAGTTAACTTTGAGAAAATCTTCTAAAATACCCATACGTGAAGTTTCTGGACATCCTATCTAGATGTACTTGTAGACAATACTATAACCACCTGAAAATACTGTGTATGAAAACAAAATCGCACAAGAAAACTTATACATCAGAACAATCTCATTGGTTTGTCAGACCATTCGTTTATTTTAAGGAAAATATTTTGTTGTCAGTATTTTTCCCATAGAACATGAACTGTCTCGTTAGGATCACAATTAATAGGACATCCACTTGATCTTAAAAACCCAACAACATTAGGAAATGGAGTACAGCACATTTAAGTATGTGGTGAGAAAACCACTATGCTCCCATCCCCCCACCTCTGTAACACTACATGTATGGTTTCGCTGTAAAACACACAAACCTCCCCCTAGAAAAGTAAAAAAATCAAAATCAACATTGCAAATACTTCTTCATGAGCAAAGTGCTGTCAAGATGTAAGATAAGGGGCCATCTTACAGGAGTCAACCCAGATGCAAGGTTAATTAAAAACCTGACCAGTTACATCTTGAAGGTGACAAGGCAATCCAACTAAGCAAAGTGAGGTTAACTTCCAGGGTGCCTGAAATAAACCCAGTATTTACTGTCTACCCAACAGCTGAACGAAAATTTCTGAGGCAGTGGGTGAAAACCTTTGCCAAGCAGAACCGGGAAGGGCTCTGGAGGCATGAACTTCTGAACAGCCACCAGCCACCCCCAGCGGGGGTGAGAACTCCACAGCTCTGCCTACTGCGGAGGAAGCGCAGGGAGCTGCTTCAGCAGGGCTGGCTCAGAAGAAAGAGGTTAAAGAGGGTGAAGTGTTTCAGGTCGCAGCCCTGGTTGGAAGGCACCTGGAAAGACCACCTGGTCCCACCTTTCCCAGGGAGCCTAGAGGAGATTACCTCACACCCTGCCTTGTTACGGCCCTTTCCGATTTCTAACATCCTCATAGTTTCTATCTCCATTGTGAATACCCACAGTTGTTTAGGGCTCAACAGGCTTTTCTCTCTGTTCTAAAGACGCGAAAAGGGAAGACTGACTGAACAAAAGAAGACAAAGTACTACAATAAAGCGCTGTTACTGCCAGGTATGGTGGCAAGCTAAGCCCAGACGAACCTGGCATCCACCCTCGGCGACTGGCGAGCTCCCGCGGGACGGAGCCCGCCCTGGCCGCCCCTCGCCGCCCGCCTCGCCCACCCCGCGCCGAGGCCGCCGCTCGCCACCCGCCGCTGCTGGAGCGGGCCGAGCGCAGCCCGGCGGACAGCACCAGCCAAACGGCGGGCGGCAGGCCGCGGCCCGGGGTCCCTCACGCCGCGCCGCCCGTCCCCGCCGGCCGCCTGCCCCAGCCGCGACACAGGCCGCCGTGCGGGGGGGGACGGGACTCCAGGCAGGCCCGGCCGCAGCAGCCCCCAGCCCAGCCCAACAGGCAACGGCGGCGACCGCGGCCGCTCACCTCAACTTCCCGAGCCGCCGCGCCGAGCAGGAAGGCGACGGCCCGTGCCGCGCCCCCCGCAGCCCCCGGCGCCCGCTGCGAGGGAGAGCGGCGGTCGGAGGCACGGCGGGCAGGGAGGGGAGGGCACGCCTCAGCACAGCAGGGCAGGGCTGGCAGGAAGTGTGGGGCGCGGAGGAAGCCTGCCGGCCGCAGGGGCAGCGGGAGCTCCCGGGCAGCCCTCGCCCAGCCCCGCCCCGGCCCGCCGGCGCCCCCCGCCCGAGGCACCCCTCGCCAGGGACCGCCCCGCGGGTAGCTCCCGCGCCCCGTCCCACCGGCACCTCCCCCCGAGGGGCGCCCGGGCTGTGCCGCGGGGTCGGGGCAGCGGCAGAGCGGTGCGGTGAACCACTGGGCAGCGGCGGCATCTGCCGTCCTCCCGCCAGCCCGCGTTTCCCGTGCGGGTAGCTCAGGCAGAGCCCTCGGCCAGCGCTTTAGCTGGGGTCCGAGTGCCCAGTCGTCATCACAGGCTTTTGGGTTTCTGGAAGGTGGCGTGTGGGGAAAGCTGAGCGTCCGAAATCGGAGACGAGTGAAATAAAGCTCA
This sequence comes from Strigops habroptila, assembly GCF_004027225.2. Taxonomy (NCBI): domain Eukaryota; kingdom Metazoa; phylum Chordata; class Aves; order Psittaciformes; family Psittacidae; genus Strigops; species Strigops habroptila. Next base: position 59,690,591 of record NC_044302.2, on the reverse strand, counting down.
GGAAGGCTGTTTTAATACTTACTTTTGACAGCCAAATGGATTGTTTGTTTTCTTTGTTCAAAAACGTCAAAGCGAAAAAAAAAAAAGGAAAGGTGCAATAGCAGTTGCAGCTATGAAAGATGCAGAAGAATTTATTAATCTATGGTAGGAGTTACTGCTTCTAGATCAGTTTCCTTAATGGCATGGTATGACATGGTAGACCAAACAAAAACTTGAAATTTCTAACTAAACAAAGAGCACAAACTTAAAAAAAAATGATCTTCCATGTCAGAAGATAGTGCTGAATATGAACCTTTCTTCCAGTCCTTGAAGACCATTCAAAAATTGATCAGTGTAAGACCTGAATTTTAGCTTTTTTGTGGGAGAGAGCAGGTTTGCTTTGGTTTGATTTGTTTTTTTTTAATAAGATGTACAGTAGCTTTGTGTAGCTCAGAAACAAAAATTTTTCTTACAAGTTCAAAGCCATTTTGGATCGCATACCTCTGGTTAGAGAGATATGTGATTTCCTAAGTGGGAGCTTTTTTTTCGCTTCTTTTTCAGTTTTTAGGGAAAAGCGGATCCTTGTTTAGTAGCCCAGTATAGCCAAGGTCTAGAATTACAATTTGGCTGAGAACAGGGTTTCAAATGTTTAGTGAACTGAACTGCTTGTTGATATTAATAAAAACACAATGAGACTCAGAAAACAGCTCATTCGTCTTTGTCAGTAAGGCAAGAAGACATTAAAAATAAACACCGATAAAAATACTCATTAGGAATAACTGCAAGCAGAAAAAAATGAGGACTGTCTGCAGCTGGGACCACTGAATAACTTTGCCCTGCTTGCTTACAGGCAGGTAAAAATTCTGGAGACATAACCCCATAGTTTTCCCTGTCTCATGAGGTTGTCTTGAGATAAGGCAATCTTCTGGTTCTGTCCAGAGGATTGTGGAGGAGATAATTTAGAAACAGAAATGGCCACCAAGTCTCAAAACTTTATTTACTATAAAGCCTAACTCTTTAAATAGGGGGAGTGTCTGCAATATGGATCCAATGAGAAGAAATTCACTTAATTGAGTCAAAAAAATACATCACTTTGCAGTTTGCCAAAAGCAATTAGAAGAATGTTTAAACACATTCATGGTGACAGAACCAGTTCAAAATGTTTATCAGCAGTCATCACTTAACAGTGTTTCAGAAAATATCAGCTGAGAAAAGCTCAGATGCTGCAGAGCAATGGTTCTTGCACAAAAATATCTGACTGCTCTATTTAATCTTCACAGCCATCATTTCTTTCGCTACTAATTAATACTTCAAACTACAACTATGTTATCTTGCACAAAAATTAGTGGAACATGCAAATTAATGAAAATGTATCTTCAATTCAAAAATTAATCGCCATGTATTTTAACAGAGAACTAACAAAAATGCAAATTTTGTCTTTAAATGTAAATGTGGTAAAGCAAAGAAGTCTTGAAAGAAAACCCCTCATTTTGGTTTATGGATGGCATATAGCAGCCAGACCACTCAGCATGGTTTCCTGTTTGCTATATATTCACAATCCTACGATTGTCTTTCAAAACTACATTCTGACACTGCTTTGAAGCCAATAGGAGTCACATCCATATATGTTACACTGCAGAAAAGTTGAGGATCAGCAAGATCTCTTGGGACCGGTGCTAGAAGCAATACACTTGATAAGAGATTCCTTATATGGGCTTCACAGGACGGGGTGGCCCTCAACCCAGGACAGAACTGGCCTTAAGAAAGAAGACAGATTTGTACTTGAAAGCACTGCATATTAAGACTGAGTGTTAGTGACTTACCACTGCCAAAATACTGTGCCTGAAGAGCACAGTCTGGAAGTAAAGCAATTTGCAGAAGGCTGCTGGAGGTGGATTGCCTGCGTAATTGGAATCTGTTCCAGAGGTAGTTTTGAAAATCAAAACTACTGTTTAAACTGAAGTAAGAAAATCAGATGTGCTTTGAGAAGGAAGGATTAAAAGCACCCAAACCTGTATAATACTGGTTATTTATCGGTAGATTAACTGGAAATGCAGCAGTAGATGTGTGATCACTGACATACACATATGTACAGCTGGCATAGCACTGAAACCAGGGTGCATTCATGTGCCAAAATTGTAAGTCAGCAAATTAATCGATGGTAGAGGAACAAATGTAGTTTTATCTGTGTCAGAAGTATTAAAACTGATGGTAGTGCATATTTTCTTTTTTTAATTGGGTGTTACTCCATGAAAGGTAACACTATTCAGCATGCCTTTATTATACAAGTTTTGTCATGTTTCTAAGACTCTGCACAGAAACTGTGGTAGGTTTCGGCAGACATTAAAATGTCCGTAAAAAGAAAACACCAAAAGTACAAAGTACTTTGCAGTCAGTGGATGCTATGGATATAGTACATCTGTTTTTTCTTGAACTCCTGGACAAATAAACCAGGAGAGTTAATCCATGTGAAAGAGTGTTCTGAAGCATGGGAGCACTATGTTTCCAAGGAGTGATGTGACATGCAATTGTTTGACATGTATGATCTACAGGTTTTAGGTATTACGAGCCCAGTGTTATGTGTCTGTGCTTTATGTGGTGTTTCTGATACCTCCAAGAATCATAGAATTATAGAAAAGTTAGGATTTGAAAGGACCTTAAGATCATCTAGTTCCAACCCCCCTGCCATGGGCAGGGACACCACGCACTAGACCATGTCACCCAAGACTCTATCCAACCTGGCCTTGAACACTGCCAGGGATGGAGCATTCACAACCTTCTTGGGCAACCTGTTCCAGCGCCTCACCACCCTCACAGTAAAGAACTTCTTCCTTACATCTAACCTGAACTTCCCCTGTTTTAAGTTTGAACCCATTCCCCCTTGTCCTGTCGCTACAGTCCCTGATGAAGAGTCCCTCTGCAGCATCCTTGTAGGCCCCCTTCAGATGTTGGAAGGCTGCTCTGAGGTCTCCACGCAGCCTTCTCTTCTCCAGGCTGAACAGCCCCAACTCTCTCAGCCTGTCTTCATACGGGAGGTGCTTCAGTCCCTCCTGATCATCCTCGTGGCCTTCCTCTGGACTTGCTCCAACAGCTCCATGTTCTTCTTATGTTGAGGACACCAGAACTGCACACAGTGCTCCAAGTGGGGTCTCACAAGAGCAGAGTAGAGAGGCAGGAATGAACAAAGCTAATGCGAAACCCTCCTCCCCGCCCCCCTTCTCTTTTCTATTCTAAAAAATATTTTCTGATTCTGAATTGTGCTTTTCTCATTAACTGAAGTACAAGGATGCTAATTAGTTACCTTTCTAACATATGGGGAAAGAGCTAGAGTGTTTTTAAGTGCCATGTTGTGACTATTAAGAAGAGATAGGTCAAGCCCTGCTGAATAAGCCCTGCTTGATTAGTTCAGGTCCTTGTGAAAGTTTATTAGTTAATTAAGATGTATTACCTCAGCTGCTTGGGTGTAGAGTACATCTCTAAGACAGAAAGTGTTTTCTTTTCCTCGATTCCATGCAATCTTGTATGTTGCCTGAATTCCCTAGTGCCTGTAGAAGGGATTGTAACTGTAAGAGCAGTTGATCATGCAAGCAGGTGATCTGTTCTTTGATCTGCACTGTTTAAACACATGTGTGAGAGACGTGGATATAGCCTTTACTTCAAATTCCAAAGTTTTCTGCCTTTTTTTCTTGTGAGAAAGTGAATTACAGTCAGAAGAGAAAAATAGATGTCTTACTATTCCTTGAAAAACCAGCAGTTTAATAATCTTGATCCTGAGGAGTTCACCCACAAATTTGTCAGGTTTTTTTTCCTGACCTTTGCTATGGTTGTTTGTACATACATACAAATGCACAGGTAATGCATAACTGCTGTAACCAAATTTTCCCATGTACACTAAAGCATTCCTATTTGAAAATATATATTCCCACAGATTGTTAAATATGAGCTCCACAAAAATTCAAACTACTCAAGAAAGGCATTAGCCGTGTCTTGGTAGGAGTAAGGTCAGCTGCTTTAGTATGCTATTACTCCTAAAGATCCTAAGCAATGGGAGTCTAACTCCAATGAAGTTAAAGATTTGGCACATTCTCTTTTTTCCATATACGCGAACTTAAATTGCCAGACATCTCTCTCTACTCTTGACAATCCATGCAATGTCATACATTGTAGAGTTTGAGGATCCTATCTTTGAAGGTATGATCTAACCAGAAGAAATGAAGTTTTGTAGTCTAAGCATCCAAAACATTTATAAAATTACTAAAAAGAATTAACATGAAAGCACAAGAGCGTCTCATTTTTTCTTTTAAATTTCATTAAGTCAGGGCTATACACCAAAACCAGAGAAGGCTGAGATACTGAAGGCAGATGCTGGGAGATGAATTATGTCCCCTGCCTCATCTCCTGCTTTCAAGGGAGAGCTTCTTAAACCCACATTTTGTGCTTCAGAGGTGATAAGTATATTGCAGGATATGAAAGACTACATTTGCAACCCATTTCTCAATAAAGGACAAAAAGTAGTATGAACTGTATCTTTTCTTCTGCACAATACGTGTGCATATATATTTTTGTAAGTGTGTACTGACTTATGTGCACATTCAGGATCTGATCTTTTACCAAACAAGCTTATGGGCTGTCCAGTCGCCAGGTGTCATTCTATGGCCTGCATTTTACCAGATGTGCAACTTAATGATGTCATTTGACCTTTAAAATACATATACCATGAGTCTTTAACTAAAATGGGTGCAGGCTGAAACACTGAATAAAAACTAACCCTTTCACAAACCAATGAATCTACACAAGCTTTGAAATTCGCTTATGAAGTGAGAATTTTCTAATACATATACTGCAAAAATTGACATTACTATTTACTACTTAGGTCAAGCAGCATGCCTAACGTTGTGCATATTTTAATTCTCTTACTCTTTAACTGGATTTATGCACAGTGCTTTGTATTGAGCTGTAATGCAGCTGCTATTTGGAAATGAGAGTAATAATGTGCTTATATAGGAATTAGTGTTAGGTGGTATTTTCTACTTCCATTTTAAAAGAAATCCTTCTGAGAGGATTCCAACTCATCTGTGCATTTGCAGAGATAGAAACTTTTTATTTAGGTAATCACATTGTCATGTTAAATCAAAACAAGGCATTCACAAACAAACAAACAATAAATAGGAAGCAGGGAAGAGTTCATTTGTCTCTACAATGGTTCTCAGAAGAACTGTTAGCTGAAATCTGCAGCTTGCATTACCAAAGTACAGACATGTTATCACAGGTCAATGATAAGGGTTTTTTTTTTGCCTTTCCCAGCTTTTGTATGCTCTCTCTGAGTAACCCAGGATGCTTGCCGTGACATAGCTTCCCTAAATGGCAGCATCATTCTGGCTTCTTCAGCTCTGCAGACGTTGCCTCAGAGTATCACCTCTTGCTTTATTGCACAGCTTCATTTAGAGGAAATGCCCAATATGCTCTGATGTGAGAATGTACAGCTTCATGGGAGACCCATGCTAACTGTAAGAATTAGAGTTAGGGAGGCAGATCTTGCTAGAAGAAAATCAACATCTACGTATCACCTGAAAAGGTAGTAAAATGTGACCTTAACAAAAGAGACATTGAAGAGCTAGCTATCTCTTCCCAGGATCCTTACCAGATTAACTGTCAGCTTCACTGTGTAACTCCTCTCCGTTCACCTTACTTCTGTGTCTTTGAGAGCACTCTAATCCTGCTCTGGGAAATAGATTTTTCATTCACAGGATATCTCTGAAGGTGGCTTCAGAAGGTTCATTGATTTATGTTACTCTTCAGTACTGGTTGCTGCCATTTTCTCAGGAAAAGTAGTATCTGCCAGCAGTGGCTGTATTCACTCTTAGTGGTTCACTGTGGATACCTGTGTAGCCAGAATTAAGTAATTCTTTTCTTTCCAAAACAATATATAAAAGACTGAATCCCTTATTTTCAGCCTTTTTAGCTTCCATATGTGTAAACCAGTAAGATGAATGCAACACATTCTTTCCCATGGATGTTACACCGATGGACAGATTCCTATGATACCAATTGCATATGCAATAAAGGATGCCAGATTTGCAAACATTTGCTGCAACCTTGTGCATAGGTATAAAGTCACACACAGGTCACAGGCTGAACCTGTTTTTCCTAGAACATGGGCTGCCACTTGCAAAACTTACGCCTATTTTACTGAAATTCAGAAAGTGCAGGTTCTAGCCTGACCCATGCACAGTTAAAGTACAAGTCAATTTTCTCTATTCCTCAACAAATCAGAACAATAATGATTTTTCCACCTAATGAGGGCACTGAGAGGCATAATCTATTAGGGACAGCACATAGCTAGTCCAATATGGATACATAAAACAGGGTGAAAATTACAAAAGCTCTTTCCAGATCTTGAATGTCCACCCAGGAAACAATAGTCTTAGTCCGTATTTTCTAGAAAAACTGTCAGTGACACAAAGCTGCAATTCTGCAGGGGAGGGCAGTGCTAACTAACATGATAACTAAGCACAGTTTTAGCTAACTTGCCTTACTTCAGCTTTTAGGAAGCTAGAACATACAAGGACCATTTTCTCACTTCCTTCTGTGTACTGTGACAGGGATCACAGTAAGTAGTGGAATAAGGTAATATGTGTGTAATTACCTATAAGCCACAGGATTTAATTCTGATGGTGCATCTTGGTGCAGGGGGCTGGTCTCTATAAAGCACAGACTGATTTATTCCTCTTCACATGAATTCTTTTTACCTTGTACACAATACATGTGCTACAGCAGCAGGTACAGTGCAAACAGGGAAACCATGACAGAGGTCATGTGGGAACTGCTAGAAGTGCTTTGGAAATCCAGGTGGGAAACTGAGGATTACCCAGCAAGGCAGTCCATCTGTGAATGCACAAGTAGTAGCAAGACAAAAGAAAAAGTGTTTTCTGTTGAATTTACAAGAGTTCAAAGCACAAGTTTCATAAAGTAGTATTTGTTTGTGTGAAGACAATGCTGTGTTTTCTGGGACTGGTGCCTGTATGTAAACCTGATTTGCCATCTCGTGAGTCACAACAAGGGAGCTAATAGAGAGTGACAGCCTTACCAGTCCTTTAAGCACTGAGACAGAGCAAAGCACTTCCACTAGGACTGCTAGCTAATTGTCTGCACTTGAGCTGAGGCTGCTGCCAACATTAACTCACTGCTACGCGAGCCAAATCTCCTTTTGCTATCAGCAGTTCAAAGATGGTATGTGCGGGATGCCACTGAGATTGAGCAAATGGTGTTTCTACACTCACAACACAGCAGCAGGAATAAGAATGCATCACCTTTGGAATGTGTCACATAAACAGCATTTTCAGCTTTTGCACTGTAAAAATATGGGTACCATAGCAAAGTCTGAAGGTTCAGGGTAGGCACAGCCCCTGACAGTCTGTTGCTTCTGCAAACCTGCAAGAATTGACGTGACATGACAGGTACATTAAAAAAAAAAAAAATCATTAGTTTGAAGAGACAGACATAAGCAAATAAAAATGCAGTGTATGGAGATAGCCACGAGATGGTAGCAGCCACATAGTGTGGGTATCTGTTGTATTTTCTCAATTATGCTGGATTTCTTGAAGCCATCCTTGAACAGTCATGACTGTATTTATAAATGTGAGCTGGACAGGCTGATCTGTAAAAATACTGCATAAATTGTGAACAACAGCTCAAATTCTCCTATATCAAAGAACACCAATGAGACACATCCTCCACAGTCGTTTTGTTCCTCTTGGCAGAACACATCCTTTATGTTCCTTATAACAAAGAGATGAGACCAAATTAGGATGTTCACAAAAATCAGCAATATGGTTGACAGTAGTCTTCAGTCAATGGGTTCTCACACTGTCAAATTTGGTTCTCAATCTAAAGTCAAGAAGCTTCTGGTGCTTACTAAACTCTTTTTCCTGATGGCTTCTGCATAAAGGTTGTAAAAATGGATAGTGTGCAATGGAAGAACCTTTTTCAAGATACTCATCCACTATTCCATGATAATATCATCTGCTCACCAAAGCTGTAGTGAGACCCTGGCCTCTAGACTGTTCTAGGCAAACATAAAAGTCCACATAGAAAAATAAGTACAGATCTCCGTGTATCTGCACCTGTCTTCTTCTCTTCACTAGTGGTTACAGAGAAGAGGTATTGCTTAGTATTATGTTCCATCTTTCCCCTAAACTACTGAAGTATTTCATGGGGGCTACTCATACAGACAGAAGCAGTGATGGAAAATATGATAATGCTGGCAGTGCTAATCCTATCATTGAGTTTGTATAGGAAATAGCCAACAAAAGACTATTTGGGAGCAGCAGTAATAAGCATATCATGCATGGCATAGACAAGTGATCCTGCTGCTGTTACCTTGGAAAAGGAAGCTGTACAACAGTTGGGAGTCTGCTACCTTTTGCCTGCTTGTGGCATGCTAAGTTTAACTCCTGAGGTCAGTTCAATACTCCTTTGCACAACCTTAGTTCCAACAATAAACTGCACATAAGCACCTTTCATGAGCTAGCTTGCCCTGCAGCACGGAAAAGCACAGCTGGCCCAAAATAGTCCAGGACCTCATTAGATTTGCATGTCATCTACTGCACTACCCTGAATAGCTCTTTGTGGCCACCACTTTTAGAAGTGCAGTCAAAGCTGGCCCTGATCCAACATCCATAGGCCTTCACAGCCTTGAAGGCTCTAAAAATAATGCGTTTGAAATAATATACTCAAAGCAAGAATGTGACAGCCCACTGGAGCACAGTTCACCCCAGACTGTCTCTCTTAGTGCCTGAGGAGCAGTAAGCAGGGACTAATTGTATTGATCATTTATCTTCCCTCATTGTATGAGCGTGATTTTTAAGAGCCTGGGATCAGCTGCAAGTACAAGCAATTACAGACCCGAGAACCAGTTCCCAAGCTGCTGCTGCCAACAGAGTTGTGCCTGCCCCAGAATGCTCCAGGGCATTTTGCAATGCAAAATGCAAACACATCCTACTATTTTTGCAATGGCTGCTCAGCAGTGCTCCAACTGTCCAGACCTACTGTTGGGCATGACCTGTGTGCCACTCACCCTGCCATTATTACTCTCCCATGCCAGAAAGAAAGAACTTTTCAATTTCTTCCCTTATAACAAAACAACCTTAGCAGGAAAAAAAAAAAAAAAAAAAAAAAAACCTAAACCCCCCAAACATTACAGAAACCAGTGATTTCCTAGCTAGACCTCTAATACTTTCCTGTGTCTGCTTTCTGAGCGATTGCCATTTCAGGTGAGAAAGAAGATTCAGGCTGACTTGAGGTGTCTCCATTCAAATTCAGTTATCCTCTTTTTCTATACAGAAGGCAACCCCATGAAGCAATTGGAAGAAGAGCCTAGCAGCTGTCCTTTTGTGAATCCCAGTGTGTCTGCTGTGATTTGTGCCACATTTCCAACTCTTGCCGTGCTTCAGGCCCTAACATTTTTTTTTCAGTTTTCAAAAACCTGCAGCCTCTTACTCTATTCTTTGCAGTCTCTCAAGAAACCACAGACAGGGCCTTGCACCTGTGTTACATAGAATTTATAACTGTCATTTATAAATTCTGTGGATCGTTTACATGTACTAGTTCGTGCTACTCTGGCAATGCACAGGGACATCTGCAATCAAGAGAAACGTAATTTACATTTGCTTTGGGGCAGTGCATGATTTGCAAGGCATAAGGAAAGAGGCTAAAGAGAATAGCTCTTCAATATTATTTCCAGTTGTGATACTTTGTGTGACCTTGGGAGAGCAGGCTCTGTATTTAAGTTTCCATGCATGTGTATGTTTCTAAGAGTGGCTCTCATGCTTTTTAGCTGGTGAGGTCAGTAGTTGTCCAGCGTGTGTATGTGCATACAACACAACAGGAATGTTAAACTGTAACAATGTACAAAACAAGCATACTAACAAGCTAAAACTTAGAAGATAGGAATATTTCCTTGTACACTGGGAAAACCAAAACAAAACAGAACAAAACAAAACAAAACAAAAAATAAACAAAACAAACCAACAAAAAACCGAACCCAACAAACAAGGATATTGCCTTGTGAAGGTTTTTGAGACTTTCTTTGGAACTGCCCTGTTCATGCTCACAGCTTGGCTCACCAAATGCCTGTTTCTGAGCGCTTGGGGACAGCCAGAGAAATCCCCACTGAGATTGCTAAGCAGGTGCATGAATTCAGGAAAACACTGTCACTGTCAAGTGTTAGTAAAAAAACCAAAACAATCACACAAAGTAAAAAAATCGGAAACTTGTTACATGTTAGAAGAAATTGTTGCATATTCTAACTTGATTAGTACTACAGCAGATTGGTACAAAGCAAATAGTTATTCCACTGCATAACAGAGGGAAACTTCTGTTGCATCATGCCACCGCTGGATGTTACTCTTGGCACATAAGGATAAAGGAAAATTTCTGTGAGGATTATGAAATTCTGGTGAAGATGGAGCACTTCTTTCCCATGTAAGGAATGTCCCTGTTTTTTAGTGTTTTATGTATAATTCACGAAAGAGCCTGGACTTCTGTTCCCTCTAAGGTGTAATTGTATGGTGAAGCTGTTCTGCAGATGTTGGAAAAAACAAGCCACTGTCACACCGCCACTCCTAAATATGCAAGCTGTTACAGTACTGATCACAGAGCAAACAAAACTGGTGTTGCTGCATTGTTAGATCAGAGACAAAGGCAGCCTTTAAACAACAAAAATACCCTTTTATGTATTCTATTTGTTGCATGGGAGCCCACACCAGGTTTGTAAGCCAGAGAGCTAAAGAAAACTTGACTTGAGCAACCTAGGGGAAAAGAGGGAAGAGAGGGGAGAGGTTTAAGATCAGCTTTAAAGATGTAACTTCTAATCTTGCTGCATAGCAGAATTCAAAGACCCACATTAGACAGCAAGGCTTCCCCTGCAGTGTGCAGGCAGAGAATGGTGAGCCAGCTCCAACACCCTACATGGAATAAAACACTTCAGAACTAAACATCCAATGTCACAACCATCATTGAAAGTTAGACTCTCACGTTTTAATAAAGGTAACTACAGATGAGGGGTAATCACTTCCCAAAAGGCACAGCAGATACTGAAAGCTTAGAAAAATAGACTATTTCTCCTACATAGCTTTTGGTTACTCAGTTTCAGCAATGATATTAGAATAATTTGTGTTAAATTCCTCACTGTAAAAACTACTACATCAATAAAACCTTTGATATAAATGCACAGGTTAGAGTACCTTCCTCCTTCCACTTGCTTTCCCTACACAGACCAAAGGGCTCTTAAGCAATTTTACTTGGTTTAACTTGTCTGTGAATTTTAAACATCATAAGTAAAGACAGCCTAAGCTAACCTCCTGGAAATCTGTCTTTCCTGCAAATTATGGACAGTGGATGGTTATGGCAGTGCTACAACTGAAACACAAGCACTAGTTTTATTTTGTAGGCACTCATTCTAAGATCTACCCAAGTTTTAGTTTATGTTACATATTCTGCTCCAAAAGTATGACCTTGCCTAGACAAGGTGAGATTCACATTTTGAGTGTGTTTTTATGTGCAGAAAGAATTAGAGGTATAGAGTCTGCTTTATCATTCTGTAGGTCGCTTTGCAAGGGAAGGGCACTCTCCAGTGTGACACCACCACCATGCTGTGATGCAAGAGTCTCCAGGAGCTAAGGCACAGTCTTGCCTTTGTGCAGCATTAAAACACCTCTTTTTTCTTTTTTTTTTTTTTTTTTATTTCTTAAAGGAATCATTTCTACAGCAAATTTATATTATTCTCCTCCAGCTAGAGGAGGCAGTGTTTTTCAGAGGCAGTGCTTCCTCCCAGCAGTACGTGGCTGGGGAATAAAGCTACGTGTCCTTTCAAACTGAAATTCTAAAGCGGGGACAGCCATTATCAGAAAATAGCCAGGATACTCAGTGAATACTTATCTTTCTTATGTCAGAAGAAATCCATTTCATGCTTTATGGTCCTAATCCAAAGTTCACTGAAGCCTGCAGGTTTTCATTAACTTTGATGGGTTTCAGACCAGATAATTTAAAAAAAAAAAAAAACCAACCCCAAAACCAAAAAACCCAAAAACCAATCCACAAAGGAGTACTTTCAGCCTCTGAGGAGGGATACGATTAAAGCTGAGCAAAGTAGAACTTGGCTGAGGTTTTCACTCAGCTCTTTCCACACTCTTCGTGCATCTGAAAAGAATACTTCACAGCTTTAGAGTAAATCTGAAATCCTTACATAGTTCTCACCCAGTGTGATTTCTGAGAGAATGACTAGTGATGGGTAGCTAAGGCAGCTTCAGCACTCTTCCCTCAAGTATCTTCGTAAACACCATCTGGTGCAGCAGGACTGCACCCAGGCTTGGTGAAACGACTGTTTCCATCTGCTGTGTTCAAGAGTCACATGTGCCTCCAGAGAATAACATATTTGCATGCTGAAGACAGAAGCACAGTTACCAGGCAGCTACCAGCAGTGGAAACCTCTGAGTAGCTTGAAGAGAATGGTTGTGGCTGTTCTGGGCACCTGGGAAGAAGGGAGTCTTTTTGGCAAGGCAACACCACTGGACTACCTGATTAGCAGTGACAACCAGGCAAGCGAAAGATATTGCTATCGCTTGGAGACAGGGTTGTGGGTCTGGCAGAGATATCTGCTTTGTAATCAGGACTGAGGGAAACCTGTCATAAAACAGGAGAGTCTGGTGGGTCAAAGCAGAATGGAAGAGCAGGAAGGAATACAGCTGGGAGATCTGCCCCCAGCAAAGCAGACTGAAAGAAGGGCTGTTCCCATGGCATTTGGAAGCAAAGGCTGCTTCGTGACTGACAAGAGTAGACACTGAGAGAAAAGACAATTAAAAAAACCCAAGGCATTGTTTGGAAAGAGGGTAGAAGACAATGGAGACAATGGATGTGCCAAAATAAGGAGAATGAGAAATAAAATGATGAGAGGAGGAAGGACAGTCTTGAGTTCCTCCGTGTGGGCGGGGCACAACCTGTTTAGGTAAGTGGGCTGATTAACCTAGAACATGCCTATTCTCAGGATCCCATCTGACCCCTGTCAGACAGCAGTTAATTGAGCCAATTAGACTGGGAATTATGAAGAACAGGAAAAGACATACTACTTATTATACAAATAACAGCTTTCTACACTCCTGCAGAGACAAAGAAATACATGTACTTTGTCTGTCTGAACACTTAGTTTCCCTCCAGCTGCTCTGCATCTGAGTAACAGTAAAGCATTTGGGAGAGTCATTTTGTTCTGCTGTGTTTGTACAGTGTGAGGAGGTCATGCTCTAGGCTCGATTTCAAGCAACTACTACAGTCTGAAGAATAATTAAAAACAATGATAACTTTTTAATTACCTACAGCATGTACAGTTTACTTTGCTTTCCCTGCTGAACTGCAGTCATTCCCATTTAAATTCATGACGCAGAACAGGATATGCAGGATAAACAGAGAAAATTGTCAAATCCTTAAAAATAAAAGGGAGAACATAGAGTGCTTTCTGAATTGTTCCCTCTAGTGTCTTCAAACGTCTGTAACTTGCTTCTCTCGAAAAATTTTGGAACATCTCTTTCCTTTTCACAGTGCCTTTATACAATTTCCATTGCAGTCCTCTCAGACTGTGGAAGATCACATATGGTATTTCCGACACTAGCAAAAAAGTATGTATTATTTTAACACATATGTAATACAACTTCTCTAATGTAAGCAGAGTACACTCTAACAAGGCAGAACCTTGCTACAAGACCTTTGCATCCTGTAATTTAAACGGATGTTCAGGACCCAACTCTTGCAGTGAGGTATCCACACTGATAAACGCCTACATTGGTTGTTGCTGTTATTTAAAAAAATAAATAAATAAAAATGGGCCTCGTACTGCTTCCACAGAAAGGAGTAGAGAGATCTTTACTGAATACAAAGAGGAAAAATAATTCACATGTCATCATCACTGTTTGGCACTCATATTGCCAGTCTCAGCCACTATGCCAAAAAGTTACTAGATGTCAGCATTAACAACTGTGCACTCTCACGCATGTGGGTTCTGGCAGACCAGAGAAGACAGGTTTGTACCAATGCTGCCTATGTTGCATATGCTATTTGAAGTAAAAAACCCCAGATCTCATTTCAGCTTGTTTCATTCCATCACCATGTTAAAGCCTCCTTGGTCATCTAGGCATGGATTTTATCACTGTTGGTCTGAGGAACCTCTTGGCAGAGACAGTATGAGAACCAGTTGAAACTAGCTGCCTACACAGTTGTCAGCTTCTTGAGGGACATAAGGAAGGGGATGCTATGGCAGTCTCCAGGTGCAGACTTGCCTACCCATAAGTATTGTAATGCTGGAAAACATACAGCTTCCATCAAATTGTTCCTTGGAGATTTTAGGTTATATGTGAAAATCCAGAAGCTATAAAAATTGGTTTCTTTTTTCCCTGCTTATGCAGGAAGGCCATTTAGAGCCATTAAATGGTGTTTTCCTTAAATGTGGGTGTGCACACACACACAAACACACACACAGAATAACATACGAAAAATTGACATGAAGCCATGAAGTACTTTGAAGTCTTGAAGATGGGGAGGAGGAGAGAAATATGGAAAGTGTTGATTTGGCACAGATTCCCCCTCTGTTTTTCAAGTGGGATCAAAGATGCCCTGGTGTGGTAGGCTCTTCACACAGAATGCTCATAGTGTATGCAAGCCATTAGCTGTAGCAGGTCTGTAAAAAAGGCTGTTAATACACTTCAGAGCACATGTGGAGTTAAAAACCAAAGCATCACTCATTTCAAAATCCAGTGCTTTGCTCAAATGAGGAGATAATAGTTTATATGAATCCAACTCCCACCAAAATCCAAGCAGTTTTCTACTGAATCAGATGTCAGCAGCAACTAACAAGCTTGCATGAGTTAACTACCTCTGTGCTCATGGATTTGAGAGCATTCCTAAATGCCTGTCATGATTTTCTATAACTTTTTTTTATATTTCTTATAGGCTTTTGTGGAAAAATAAGTGTTTGGTACAAAAACATGCAGCAAAATGTTGGCCTGTTTATGCTTTGACAAACTTTGATGTTGGGTCCAGCGCTGTTTAATACCTTCATAAGTGATCTGGAAGATGGGATCAAGTGTACCCTGATAAAATTTGCTGATGATACCAAACTGAGTCAGGAAATGGGCACTTTGGAAGGGGAAGCCGCTCTGCAGGAGGACCTGGATAGGCTGGAAGAGTGGGCAAACAAGAACCGTATGAAGTTCGACAAGGAAAAGTGGAAGGTCTTGCACCTGAGAAAACACAAGCCAAGAGTGCAGCATAGGCTGCGATCTACCTGGCTGGGGAGCAGCTCTGTGGAAAGAGACTGAGGATCCTGCTGGACAACAAGCTCAATATGAGTGAACAGTGTACAGCTGCAGCAAAGAAAGCCAAAAAGATGCTGGGTTACATCAATGAGGACATCACCCGCAGAGATAAAGAAGTCATTATCCCACTACACTTGGCTTTTGTTAGGCCACACCTGGAATAGTGTGTTCAGTTTTGCTCACTGCTATACAAAAATGATGTGGACAGGCTGGAGACAGTCCAGAGAAGGGCTATGAGGATGGTCAGAGGCCTGGGAAGACTCATGTGTGAGGAAAGCTGAGAGAACTGGGTTTGTTCAGCACAGAGAAAAGAAGGCTCAGGGGAGGCCTTATCACCATGTTCCAGTATTTAAAGGGTGGCTACTAAGAAGATGAAGACTCCCTTTTTGCAAGGAGTCATGTGGAAAAAAGGCAAAGGGTAGTGGGCACAAGTTGTTCCTGGGAAGATTCTGACTAGACATAAGAGGAAAATATTTCACAGTGAGAACAATCAAAAGTGGTGGACTCCCCAGTGTTCGACACTTTTAAGATTTGGCTGGACAGGGTGCAGCATGGTAGTCTACATCATGCTTTGCCAAGAGAGGTTGGACCAGTTGATCCTTCAGGTGCCTTCCAACCTGGTATTCTATGATTGTATGATCTTTTTCCATGTCCCAGATATTCACACTTCTATTATTTGGAAATTATTTCAGAGTGTAATATCTGAGTTCTTTTATTCAGGAGCTGTCTCTTGAAATTTGGGCTTAATTATTGACCTTCTTTTACTTATCGTTCTGTTATTCCTGGCTTGTCCCATTTGTGCTACTGTGAGACATCCATAAATAATTATCAGTACAGACTGCTCACCATCAGAAGTGTGCAATGTAGAAATGGAAGTACTCTCAAATGTTGGCTGGAGCCTTTCTTCTTTCCTAAAATGTTGTATCTTGTCTTGCATAGTAACTCCCCACTGAAATGTTTGTCTTGCATCAAAGAAACTGGAATAGGAAAGCAGTTTTTTATCAAAACCACATAAGGGAGTATAAGTTTTTGTAGCAGGTCACAAACATCAGCTTTTTTGTGCCCTCCAGCAACAGATATTTTTGACTTTGATTTAGACTGCCATTTGACATCTTTCAATATGAAACTGTCTGGGGTTCTTGTTCCTGTTCTTGGTGAGCCAGTGTTTCTAACATGTCTTTGTGAACAACTGCTACTAATACTCTCATTAGAAAGAAAGCAGTATTTGTTACATGCTGCAGCATCCAAACTGTTAGCTCTTACTGCTGACTGTGTAGTACAGAAGAGAGAGGTGTGTCCTTGCTCCTGAAGTGACAAATACTTTTGCTATTCATTTTTAATATTTGTGAGGGGCAACAGTTCTGATACCTGAAATGAATATAGGAAATTTTTCATATTAATGGCACAGGGCTGTAAAAATAAATTTTATGGAAGATTATGAAGTTTTCTTTTATTAGTATTACTATTACTTCATTTTTTTAAAGACAAGAAGTTTTGACAAGAGTCAATGTTTGGTAGCCATTGGTCTTCATAATAGAAACAAATCATCATTGCCATAAAAATCTTACAATCTAAACACAATATAAAAAGTAATCACGGGCTAGGTATGAAGATAAAAGCAAGATGATTACGTAAGAGATCATAGGATCATAGAATGGTTTGGGTTGGAAAGGACCTTAAGACCATATAGTTCCACCCCCCCTGCCATGGGCAGGGACACCACACACTAGACCACGTTGCCCAAGGCTGTGTCCAACCTGGCCTTGAACACTGCCAGGGATAGAGCATTTATCACTTCTTTGGGCAACCTGTTCCAGTGCCTCACCACCCTCACAGTAAAGAACTTCTTCCTTATACCTAACCTGAACTTCCCCTGTTTTAAGTTTGAACCCATTCCCCCTTGTCCTGTCACTACAGTCCCTGCTGAAGAGTCCCCCGTCAGATATTGGAAGGCTGCTCTGAGGTCTCCACGCAGCCTTCTCTTCTCCAGGCTGAACAGCCCCAGCTCTCTCAGCCTGTCTTCGTACGGGAGGTGCTCCAGCCCCCTGATCATCCTTGTGGCCCTCCTCTGGACTTGCTCCAACAGCTCCATGTTCTTCTTATGTTGAGGACACCAGAACTGCACACAGTGCTCCAAGTGGGGTCTCATGAGAGCAGAGCAGAGAGGCAGGATCACTTCCTTCGACCTGCTGGTCACTCAGATGATGAACCACCTTTCCAGCACTCCACAATAATGACTGAATATGTTCCCTTTGGATTGACTTGTAACATTATGCGTATCTTTTCTAATATTTATAACAGACTGTAGATGTCAACTACTCTATGAAAAAAATTCCGCATCATGCCTTGATCAGTAAAATTGCTCAAAACTAGTTTAAAAATGTAATTTGTCTGGAGCAATGTGTAAGGGTACAAGTATAAAACAGGTCCCTAGGAGAGAGAAAGTGAACCTAAGGAAGCTATACCACTGTGTACACCTCTGCTTAGCCTATGTCCAGCACCCGGTGCCAGCCAATCTCTTACCAGGAAGCTGCAAAGGCGGTATACCAAACCATGAGAAGGGTGCACTCTTTGCTGTCCTATACTATTAAGTATTCAAATATTATGCATTTAAAATAATTTTATTTTACTGAAAACTCATGAGAAACTGAGCATTTCTATATAGACGCTATCAATATTGCTTGGACTAGAAACTAGTCCAGGCAGAATGTCTGTTGTTAGGTTTGAAGTGGCTCTTTGCTTTATTCAAAGAGTACTCAAGGTTTATAAAAAAAGTCAAGTGAGCTGTTTTCATGAAGATAAATGACTATTTAAGGCCACACAATTGAAGGGGCAGAGCAGAAATGGATACCTTCCTCTTACTGATCTTCTGACCAAGTGTACTGATATATACAGCAGCACTGAGAAACAAAATCATCTTTCTATTTATGCCATGAAGGCCAGACAAGTACTTCCTTTTTTTTTTTTTGTTTTTTTCAGAATAGGGGAAAACGATAGTGGCTGAAAGTCTATGCTCATAAATACCGAACTTGAAATGTTAAACTGCTATAAATTCTGATATAAATTATTTTTTCCAGTACAAAAATTCAGTACAAACATACTGGTGGCTCTTAGCCTGGAATATCCTATATAGCAGAACTCTGACAATTCTGCTATACATACCAAAAAGGATTTTGAACAAATAGAAATTTGGTACTGTAGCACTATCTAGCCAATCAGTCCACAGAAAAAAGAGGATAAAAGAAAGTAGGTGACACCAAAACCTACAAATTCTTTTATACTGTTACAATACTCACTTTCAAACCAAGAGAAAATGACTGCTTCTTCTGCTTTATATTTTCTGGCAGTAAATCTTCCCCATTTCCATCCACTGTGCCTCCACTGTGCTGAAAAAAGAAAAGCAATTTTAACTAGTAATTTAAAGACATGAAAATGATAGAGAAACAGGATTGATTGAAAGCAGAAAAGCTTAACAGAAAAAAACCACAGGTACCCATGCAGAAGTTGATCCCTTATTCCCCAGTATCTGGTGAGTTAACCATTGTGCATCTGTGTTATGCATCACAGTACTTTGACCACTGGAGTTTAAAACCTTCTCAAAAGTGGCAGGATTTGTCACTTTGCTGGTGAGAGGATTCTCAGCCCAAGAGATTTCAGCAGCAAGCTCATCCAAAATACTATATTTTCCTCACTTAGTGTCATTCTTTTTCCCCCTGGCTTCCCTTTTTCTGCCATTGACAAATCCCCTGCTTGCTTGAAATGATCATCAGCAAATGGCACCTCAGTCTGGCACAAGGATGTCACTTGTACAACACTTCATGATCTCAACAGAAATTTCATCTTTATTCAACTAAATATTTGACTACATATTTTACCTTGGGCGAAAACCTCCTGATTTTCTGCCTATTTTGAATCTCCTCTCACTTCCTGCCCAAAAGGCCACTTTCTTGAATTAAAAGTACCATGGTCTGTGGTGGACCTGCTTTATACAGTGGGTGACTATGAGGCAAGCAACTTGAGCTGGCAGAGCCAGAGGTATTAAGCAGAGCAGAAACAAAGCCACAGCCTTCGCAGCACACCAAAGCTTCTCCCATGCAAAACTCAGTGCTGGTGGGTTCCCACTGGAGAGCTGTTTTCCAGGAAATATTTTTCCAATTCGTAACAAACCAAGGATTCCATTTTGAGAAGTGTGCCTATGCAAAAGCCTCCTTATTGCAACATATGGGCCTAATTATAATGCAGGGCTGTTTTAACCAGCTTAAGTACAGCTTTGGCAGCACAAATTTCAGTAAGATGCAGAATGACAAACGCGTAGATCTAACATGAATAGTTTTCTTTGAAAGCATCAAAACCTGGAGTTCAAAACCATCTTCCTGAGTCTTTTTGAACTTCTTCACAGTTCCACAGTGGGCCATATCCATCAAATGGGAATGGCAAAGATCCATGTTATGTGTTCAACAAGCTTTGGTCTTAAGGGTTGCAAAAGCATTTTAATGTTCTAAATTATTTGTAGAAACCAGAGCTTCTTCATTACAAGGGTATTGTAGGAGGCAGCTTACAATATCCTTGCAGCAGGTATTTCAGGCTCCCTAAACACAATGGCAGATCATCTCTAGATCCTCTTGATAGGAAGTTTAAGTAAACTACGCTCACTGTATAACTGTTGCTCACTTTGCTGGGGTTTTCCCACATTTCAGCAAGACCAAACAGATTTCTTTCTTGGAGCATCTAAGTGCACAGAGCAACACATTAATGTAAACTCACCCTCAACAGCTGTGGCTCAGGCACTTGCTTCACAAATCTGCCACAGGAACGGCAGCCTCAGACAGAGGGGGCAAGTACACAGGAACTTCCTAAAACTTCTTCAGCAAGGTTTGCCAGAGTCTGGTTGAATTTCAGTTCATAGTTCAACTAATAAAGGCAGAAATTCAGGAGATGTATCTCGAGGAGAAGCAATACGATTTCTTTTCTCAATGAAGTTTCCAAACAGTGGTTTTACATCATCGCTTTTTATACCAAAATGTTGGATTTTCTGTTTATTTGTTTTGGGACATCATTCATTAAATATTCACCAGAAATGAACATTGACTGTACACTTCAGCTACCTCTCATTTGCAAATGGGAGGACCATGTTCTGCAAATGTCTCATGAAAATGGAGGTTGACATGAGGGGCTGGTCCTGTTCCCTAACATCTACATGCTTCATAAGAGACCACAACATTCATTAATACCTTGCCTTTTCTCCTTCTTGAGAGAGAAGAGCTTGCTTCCATTTAAGCTTCTTATGTGGAACAAGCACAAGCAAGGAAAAAATATCGTTAACAGCAAAGAAACCAAATTTAAACAGTTTTGCCATGCTCCATACAACTATTTAGTATTTAATCAGAAGGACTACTGTGATGAAGAATGAAAGGTCAATGTGAATGACTCACTGTGAACAAATTAAAGACTAAAATACACAGTTGAAAAAGGGAGTGCCTGACTGCAAACCCTCTGCACGAACAGAATTGTGCTACTTAGGTTATTTGCAGTGTTTGGAGGCTGTCTCGTTTCATTAGCTACTAAGGGGAACTTACTCCTGCTGTCTGGACTTTACTTCAGAAAGCTACAGAAGGAATTTTTCACTAAAATCACATGCAATAAAATCATCATGCAAGCAGTAAAACCCCCCAGATACATAACAAGTAAAAAACCCCAATAAGTAAGGTGTAGAGAGTGAGAGTATTTCTGTCAATAGAGACTATACTGTTTCATGAGATTCTTTGTCCTGCCGGCACTTCTGTTACCCTAGAGGTTAAAGCTAACTGATGGAAACAAATGTGCAATAATTTGGAGCAGGTCACAACATTAATGAAGTACATTAGCACACTACTAACAAGGGGAGGATTGGTGTAAAGAACAATGCTTCAGTAGCTGAAGCTGGTCAGAAGGCTATGCTCTGCTCCTCTGCTTCTCTTTGTATCAGGAGCTCTGAAATGTTTTGGCAGTTTGCACTTCTGCAGCCATCTGAGATCCTTCAGGAGCAGGTAAAAAACACAGAATAGGATACAAGAAGGACGAACAGCAGAGCAGAAAGAGTTTACGCCAGTATAAGCAAAAATACTCCGGCAGTCAGGAAATGCAGCAGGAAACTTAAGAGTACGGAAAGAGTTTTGAAACTCGTAGACTGGAGATTTGCTGCCACCCGGCGGCAGCGGATACCCGCTCGCACCCGAGCATCCCAGGGGGCGAAAGCAGCGTTCGGACCCTACCTGACCGCAAGTAGGCATGGTCCGTGGGGGGACCCCGGGTTGCGCCGTGTGAGGAGCTCGGGGGGCACTGCTGCCAGCGACAGCGCGCACGGCCTGAGAAACGGCCCGCTGAAAGGGACCGTAAAGGCAAGGACGAAGATCTTGCTTAAATTTTGCGGTTAATCTTACCTTGCTGACTGTCTGCTAAAGAAAAATGCCAGTGCTGCATACCAAAATTTCCATTCAAATGCTGCTCAAACCCAAATGCTTATGGAAGTGTGCAGAGCACTTCTGCTTTTGCTCATCATCTTGAAGCAGCATATCTCATTACAGGAGAGATATGGACCTGTTGGAGAGGTTCCAGACCAGGGCCACAGAAATGATCAGGGGACTGAAGCACCTCTCCTATAGAGATAGTCTGAGAAGGCTGGGGTTGTTCAACCTGGAGAAGACTCCAGGGAGACCTTATTGTGGCCTTTCAGTGCTTAAAACGGGCCTATAGATGGGAAAAGACTTTTTAGCAGGGCTTGTTGTGATAGGACAAGCTGTGATGGTTTTAAACTAAAAGAGGGAAGATTCAGGCTGGGCTTGAGGAAAACATTCTTTACAATGAGGGTGGTAAAACACTGGCACAGGTTGCCCAGAGAAGTGGTGGATGCACCATCCCTGGAGACATTCAAGGCCAGGCTGGATGCAGTTCTGGGCAACCTGATCTAGCTGAAGATGTCCCTGCTCATTGCAGGGGGGTTGGACTAGGTGACCTTTGAAGGTTTCTTCCAACCCAAACTATTCTATGATTCTATGATCTCATATATGTTAAAAATGGCAATAAAGACCAAAGTCAGCTGAGCTGCTGTCTGGCAGATCACTTTATAGAAAAAACACTGTACTGGTCATGACAAAAGTAATTTTTCAAGTACTCTTTTGAGAGTTCTTTTGGGATGAACATAGAGGTGCACACTCTGCCACATCAGGCAACGATGGAATTCTTCTGTCAAAAAAGACTACAAAATTGTAGTGTCATAAATATTTTATCTAGTAAGTGGCCAGGCAGCCAGTGTAAGCACAATAGTGATATACTTGGAGAATTTTTTCACTAATGAAGATGCTGATTTAAATAAATGGGGAGAATAATTACCATCAGATTTTAACTGGGAAAAAACCACCCAAAACAAAACCCCACAAAACCAACCAAGCAAAAAAAAAAAAAAAAAACCCACAAAAAAAAAAAACCCCAACCACCACCCAAAAGAAAAAAACCCAAACCCCCAAAAGTATGTTTCCTTAGCATTAAATTTCACAGTCCCATTACCTGCATCTCATATTTTATTTTGGAGTTCAAATTCATTTTTGTCCCATCAGGGTGACTTGCATATCGAACTGTTTAATGTTTTCCTAAACATTTGTTCTTGAGCCATTCCAAGAGAGCTATAAAAAGCAGTGGATCAGGAATGCTGACTTGCTGGTGCAAGTGGGTTTTTTCCCACAAAGTTCCATAAGAACTCCAGCAGAAGCGTAACTTGTTCTTCCAGGCTCCTGACTGCATGAAGGGTTTGGCTCTCTCTCTGCAGCACCATGGATGTGCAACTTCATGTCTCGCTAGCATTTTTCCAAAATGTGTTACTGCTCCCCCTAGCGTTCAGAAACTTCACCTAACAGGAAAAGGAAACTTCTCAGCTGCAGACATGGACAGACTGTATATAGGAGAAAACCCCACGTGTCATAAACGTAATACACTGGCATGTTAGTGCCATTATACAGCACTGCAGTGGAATGGCCAGGAATGCCCCTTAACTCTCACTCTCAAATTGCCTAGCCAATTAAAAACCTTTTGTGTCAACAGTGACCTGGATCAAAATCATCACGCTGTTTTAAAACATACCACGATGATTGACTGACAAGTAGAAGCCTTCACAGTAAGCATCTTGCCTGTCAGAATTTTTACCCTGGGAAGGGTATGTCACAAAGTTTAATAGAAGTCACAAAGTTTGTACATTAGCAGCCCACCCTTCTGGTAGTATAAATACCTTTCTGTACACAGTTGGTTTTTTTTGCCATATGTTTCTATGCTATTCCAAAGCTGTTAATATTTTGAAATATTAGATATTTCTGAGGAATATGAAGTCAAGTTTATAACCCCAGCATATAAACCTACTCTCTCCCTCCAGTGCTTGTTACTGTAAATAGAATCATTCAAGATAGGAATATTTCATGGTTACCAGCAGGCAATATTTATTATTACAACTGAGAACTCTACATATAGTATTGCACAAAATTATAACAGACCAATCATCAAAACCATGTTTCTATGCTGTAAATAGCTCTTTTAACAGAAGTTGAACACATTGTGCGTTAGGTGTCTTAGTAAAGTGACAATTTAGAGGATTATTTCATCGGAGTACGAAAGTGCAAACTTTCATTCAAGGCATATACACAAAACGTGAAAAGATTGCTATACATGCCACAGGTCTTAAAAATCCCCAAGCCAATCCCCTGTACTCCAAAACACACCAAAACAAGCTAAATGACTAAGTACTAGCACTTATTGCAAGCCCTACCAGTGCTACCACGTTCCAAGTCTTATCCCCTAGCAAGAAGCAGAGGAACACAATCTGAAGAAATGCCCTTTGCTTGGAGTTTTAGACATGTTAATGCAGCTGTATCACATTAACTGCATTTTTTTGTTTGGCAAGACAAAGACTTGTGGCACCAAAAATGCACCTAGACAGTGTATTACCAGTAATTCCTGAATTGCTATATAAAGTAACCGTGTACATCAGTTGACTATTGAAAGAAATAGCATTTTTACATCAAAAGGTGATACAGCATACAACCAAAATTCAAGTATTTAATATTGAACTGTAATTGTGGAAATTCTGACCTTCTGTTCCTGTGCACTACATAAAACAGATCAAGAAATATTTTTTTCATTTTTATTTTTCCCTCTACACCTTCCCACAGGTGTAGAAGGAAGAACAAAAATGTGGCTGCAATCCTCAATCTTCAGTGAGTTACTACTCCAACGTGATTGAAAGGCATGTGGGTACAACTGGGCAGATCAGTGTCATCTCTGGATTTTCAACATGCAGCCTTAATGTTCTCCTTTCACTTCCATCTCAACCACCACCTTGTCCTTGACTGCAAGATCCCAGTCCTTGTTGTCCCCTACTTTTGATTTGCACCCTTTTCACCAGCTGTTCCCATCAGCTGCCCAGGAAGACATTATATTCTCTTCAGTACAACCAAGCAGCTTAGCTGCTCAATGTCGTCTTTGGACAACCAGGGAAACATGGAAATAAAAGGACGGAAGAGTACTTCTCTCGTATCAGCTTTTGGGAAGGCCTGGAGAGACATTTATACTTCTGCCTGAGCACCAGTGAAGAAGTGCTGCAGACTTTGTAAGCTTGAAGAACACTGGTGTACAAAACCAAAATTCTGATTAGGAGAAAGCTTGAATTCCAAATAAAAAATGGCCTCCTATAAACACAGTATTTTAATTACTGTCTAGATTCATTTAACAATTACAAAATACTAGGGTTTTTTAAATTATAAATGCCTTTTCCCCTGTCACCAACTTAACTTTGAGAGAGGCGTTAAACAGAAGTTACGATAAGCTTTAGAGAAAAAACTTGTACCTACAGAGTTGCAAAAGAGTTTTAACTGTAACAAAATTCATAGCAGACGTATCTACAAAAAAAAGTAATGAGAAGTTCAAGATTCCTCTCAAAAAAAAAGAATAAAAAAATCTGCAGGCAGTTTTACCAACTTTTCAATTTAAGTCAAGACAGACAAACAACAGAAACATGGGAAACCATGCCCATGTGTATCTGCTTTAGTACTCCACTGCCCGAATGTATTTCATGTTCTGGAAAATTACGAAGTACAGCAGACACTGTGCCTTCGACAAGGAAAGAAACAGAATTAAAACTGGGTTAGTCCATTCTGAAGTATTTCTACAAGCAGTGCTATGGTAACCTACCCCTATACTAACACATGAACATTTTCTTGGACCTCCCCAGATTTATAGGAAAATAAACCACCAGAAAACCCAAATGCAAAAAGATTAAAGCATCAAAAAACTACAAAACCAAAGCAAGCATACACATAATCATAATGAACTCTGAAGCTGAGGACTGTGTATATAAATTTTTATGAACAAACTCATATAAATGATTTGGGGTTTTATTTTGGTGGTGGTTTTTTTTCCTCCCTACATCAAAGCAGAACACATAGGTAACATGTTCTTTCCGATAGGTTTTGGATGGGGAAGTCTGAGTAGAGTGGACAAAGAAAATGACGAAGGAAAAGAACAGACAGATTTTATTTCCTTGGCATGTGAAAGTACAGAGATGTTACTACAGCACTTACTGTTCTTACCTTTTGAATCCCAACTCATCACAAATTATAGTATAACTACATCAGTGGTGGAATTTAACAAGCAATTTACTTTTTCAAAAGGATTTATTTTTCTTAATGGTATCCACACTTCACGCAGCCTACGAACCTGAAGAAAAGCATTTGCTTCTGAAAGCCACAGCAGTGTTTTGGGGTGTTCAAAGTCAAAGAAGTAGTCCTGAGATTTCAGATGTTAAAGCTTTCTCCACAGCCACATGTTCCTTTGATGTTTGGATTATTGAAGACAAATTCACTGGACAGTTTGTCTTCTACATAGTCCATTTCAGTTCCTAGAAGTGTCAGCTGTGCCTTCTTCTCAATGAACACTCTAACCCCTTGAAGACATCAAAGAAAAAAAAAATTACATACACCAAAATCATGACTCACTTTGGAACTCTCTTTAAACCAGTGATAAAAAAATGGAAGTTAAATATGAAGTATTTAAGTGTAAGTTAGTTTCCCTGGCCTAACATGGGGCACTTTCATCACTGTTTTTACTCTACCATACAAGTCCAGCAACAGTCTAGAACCATTATTTATGTGTATTTATGTGTCATTTATGTATGTATTTTTTGAGGGGAGATTTAAAAACATGACACCTAGGGAAAGCAAGCTGCAGAACTTGGGAACGGATCCCAGCTTCGATACTAAATTCCCATACATTACAGCCAGCAACCCACTTCCTACCATTCTTAAAGTCTGTGCATCCAACAAGATGCCCAAAGACCTTGAAAATCTGAATGTTTCTCTCTCAAAATGATTATTTTCTGCTCTGCCAAAAATACTACATCAACTATTAGCAATACTGAATCTTATAATTAGGCAAATGTGTGAACATTCAAATATACCACAATCTTTAAGATTAAAAACTAGCAGTTCAGCTTGGGAAGTAGAAGGAGCTTTCTTTCCTAAAGTATACAAAGTCTGTATCTCTCTGGAATAAAGTTACTGAACTTTAAAACTGCAAATTTGCACAAAGGTGCAAGTGGACTGCTTTACCTGTCCACAGACTATGAAATAAAAATAAACATGTAAAATTGTACCAGTACACAGCAACAAGACCTCGTTAAGGTACAGGAGAGATTGCTGGAAAGCTGTTTCATCACAGCAGACACTGAGACAAAACATATTACTAACACAACTCAAGTCTGGGTAACAGAGTTGAATCTACGCTTTTTTTGGGTCAGTTTGGACAGTAACTGACAGTGAAGGCTAAACCTAATCAAAGAGTTTATGGACCTGATTCCTGAAGCTGTCACTTACTACCTAAAAGCAAGCAAACTTGTGCTGGGATTCAAAGCCACCACTGAGCAGAGAGCTGTATAAAAGTCAGAGCCTTTACTGGAAGTCTGTCTAGACGCAACTGAAGCAAAACAGAAATGACAAAGGCACACACAAACCTCTGGCTTTGGAACTTAAGGTCTCTGACCTGACTGCGGGAACTGCTTTTAAGTTTCCTTAAGATCCAAACCAGGAAATGCCTTCTGAAAAATGTGTTTTCAGCCCTGTAAAGTTAGAGCAGCTTCGAATCAAGCAGGAGAGGTAACTCCAGAAGCCAGCTGAATCTGAAATCAAGAGGCACCTGCAGAATTAGGTGTCAGCCTCCAGCTCACATTCTCAAGCTCGTATTCTGCTTCAATTTAACCATTTGCTGAAGTTCCAACTAATTCTCTGTTTAAGAGAATAAAATCTATGTGTTGGCCACAGGTATTCTGAAGACAGCTGGAAGATGGGCTCTGACCAGCAGCATAGCTTCTCTAGGAAAACAATTGTGATATCCTACTTATATTTAAATCTCTTACTTTGCCACCAAATTAAAAGTAACATTCCTGAATGTACTATTGTTCAGTAACACCTAAAAGAACCAAAAACCACCCCCACAAAAAGAATTCTACGAACCTTTAGAAAACTAACAGAAACCAAAACACGATTATCAATCTGTATTTGACAAAAAGACCACTTACAGAAACTTTTATAAAAACTGGAAAAACGTACAGCACTGTGCTGGTTTTGACTGGGGTAGAGTTAATTTTCTCCAGAATAGCTAGTATGGGGCTAAGTTTTGGATTTGTGCTGGAAGAAGCTTGATAATTCAGGGATGTTTTAGTTATACTGAGCAGATGCTTACACAAAGTCAAGGCCTTTTCTGCCTCTCACCCCACCCATGAGCAGGCTGGGGGTGCACAAGGAGTTGGGAGGGGACACAGCCAGGACAGCTGACCCCAATGGGCCCAAGGGATATCCCACACCATATGACGTCATGCTCAGCAATAAGAGCTGTGGGAAGGACGAGGAAGGGGGAACATCTGGAGCGATGGTGTTTGTCTTCCCAGGTCACCATCACGCGAGATGGAGCCATGCTGTCCTGGAGATGGCTGAACACCTGCCTGCCGATGGGAAGCGGTGAATGAATCCCTTATTTTGCTTCACTTGCACATGCGGCTTTTGCTTTACCTGTCTTTATCTCAAACCATGAGTTTTCTCACTTTTACTGTTCTGAAAAAGTTCGGTGGGAGAAGGGAGTTAGCAGCTGCGAGGGGCTTCACTGCTGGCTGGGGTTAAACCACTATAGGAACTTTAGCAATAGACCTATCATGCGATGCTTAATGTAATTATGAGGCAGAAAGCATAAATATCAGGATAGGAAAAAAATTTTGAAAGTATTCTTAAATAAAAATCATAGAACCCGTTTTTACAAAGCCATGTAAAGGTCAAAGGCACAAAGAAATGAAATTATGAATCAGTGAAGAATAAGACTAGTTAAAGTAGTTGGGAAAATCCCTTGCAAATAAAATCTTTACTTTCTGAAGCCTTGGTTTAGGTATGCTGATAAAGTATTAAATTATATATGCATTATTCTGTATTATTCTCTAAATATCCGCTATTAGCCACCTCCGAAGACATGAACGATGGACTAAAGAATTCAGGTGGAGTAGCCTCTGATGTAGATACTGCAAAGCTGCTTATTTTAACTAACTGGTTTCTTCAAAACACAAACTAAGGTGACAACAATTCCCATACAGAGGGACCTCTTACTGTAACTTGTTATTTCAATTAAGTTCTAGCCTGTACTTTGGCAAACGTAATAGGTTATTCTTCCCCACCACCACAGAAGTTTGTTCAGAAACTCACCATCTTGAACTACCTCTTCATCAGAGTCTCCCTTTGATTTCGTATATTCTAACGTGTAGGAAAGTCCATTGCATCCTCTTGTACGAACACCTACTTTCACACCCACCTAAAAAAACCCACAGCCAAACAACAGAACATTCATGAGTTTTTTTTAAACTTATTCTGGAACGCCAAGATAAAAAGTATGGAGAACAACAAAACAATGACATTTATTATGTTGTTGTTTATGTTACGTTTATTGTGAAGTTGTGGAAGCTCCATCCCTGGCAGTGTTCAAGGCCAGGCTGGACGGGGCTTGGAGTAACCTCGTCTAGTGGAAGGTGTCCCTGCCTGTGGCAGGGGGTTGGAACCAGATGATCTTTAAGATCCTCTACAACTCCAACCATTCTATGATTATTCTCCACTGCCTCAAAGCAGAAGTGAATAACCTTAACAGATTAAGAGGTAACTTTTTTTTTTTTTCCTTTTACAAAATTGACTGCCAAGGTGAAAGCAAACATCAGACGTTTGCTACTGTGGATCAAGCACTAAACTATGTTAAAGTTTTGAAGTAATAAACTGTTAGCACTCCTATAGGTGCCTGCTCTCCTGAAGACAGTCACATTTCAAAGACATATTTTTGTGACTCCAAATTAAAGTTTACTTAGATGCCAATTCTGTACTGACAGTAACATAATTATGAGGCCAAGACAAGGGCAGTTACTGAATTTGCACAGAATTCTTGCAATGACACCATCAGAAAACTTATTTCAAACACAAGTTGTGAATAACATACTTCAATTTTTTCATTACCTCTATTGCCAGTCTCACTTAAAAAGCAATGCCCCCTTAAACTAATTATGTTTATTTGCTTGCTGTTTTAATCAACCTTAAAAGCCAACCTGGTCAATGTTTGTAACATTCACAGTACCCAACAACTGACAAAAAGCACACCATGTAAGTAAAGAAAAGGTTTTAAAGAAACAGAACTATTTGTGCACAACAATGCACAACAATCTTTCAGAAGTATCTATACCGCTTTCCACACACCAATGCTTCAGAACTGAAGAGGAAAATTATACTATCTCCATAATCAATCTTGTGACAAAAAGGTATCAAAACATAGCACATCTCATCAAGTGAGGTCTCAGATAAACATGTTTTATCTTTTCAGACTAAATACCTTTCTCTACAGGAACTGCTACAAATAATGGGCTGGAAAACGTAAACAACATTTATAGCAAGGGGATGACTGACCACCTAAGCTGTAGGCTTAAGGCTTCCTTAAGTTGGTTTGAAACATTTACAAAGAGTCCAGTCAGTTGCAGATGTGCAGGAAGCAGAAGAAACAATGGGCCTTGTCTGAAACTTAAAAAAGAAATACTCTCCTTGAAATAATACTTACTGTAAAGAAGAAAATCTAATGCTTGTTTTTATAATGATTAGAAAGCAAGACTCTGAGTTTTTCCCCAAAAGGCAGAGATGACAAGCTCTAATTAACAAACAGTTACTTAGAGAAATGCTGATTACCAAAACAAAAAGTTTCCTTTCTGGCGAGTGTCCCAAGAATTAGATTTTTCCAGTGGGTATGAGTCTAATACTATTATTAAATACTTCAAAATGAGAATTCCTACAAGAACTTAATTAACAACATCTTACTATCAACAGCTGAAGATCTCTTTCCATACCAGAACTCAGCACTATGACATATTAAAAGGCTTCACTAAAATATAGATCAAAAATATTTTGAAGCTGAAATTTTTTCAACTTTTTCCCTCTCAAAAGCAACTGTAAAGTGAAATGTCATTACAGTCAGTTATTTTCTGCATTTCATTTTATAAAGAAATGAAGCTTGATATATCAAACAAGCTCACATATTCCCCTCAAATAAAAAGCCAAACCCCCCCAAAAACCAAAGAACCAACCAAACAAACAAAAATAAATGCCAGTATCTCTAATAAGCACGTAGGTGCTTATTTCAAACTCCTAAGTTAGCTACAAATGTTTTATGAGTTGTGCTGATACCTTAGCACCATCTACAGGTTGGCCCTGTTTATACTTACATGTTCAGGTTTATCTTTCAGAAGCTGTTTTATCTTCTGAACAGCTGACGGGGTCTGAAAAACAAAAACATATACATTAATTTGAAAGGGTGTCTATATTTTGTTTGTTTGCAGTAAATGCTTGCACATATTAAGAGTGTGCAACATACTTATAGCTGTACTATAAAAATTCCTGTTCCAATCCCGTGTACTTAAGTTTTCTTAGTTTACATTTCTCTCCTATGTGTGAATGCCTGCTTCAGCACCAGCCACCTGTCAGTACTGACTTGCCCGAGTTCTACTCGAAACTGCACTCTGATCAGAAGATACACATTCTGCTGCAAAGCAGATGATTGCTGAATCTAACCCATGCAGAAAACAATACCTCTCACTCCCCTCTGCATCCACACTGACAGCAAACAGGCATCTCAAGAACTGCCAACCTTTTAGAGTGTTTGGTTGGGTTTTTTCCCCAAAAAATCACTACCACAATGCAATTAAGTACTTCTTAACATGTACACATCAGAGACAAAAATCAGTTAGGCATACAAGTGCTTATGGCCTACTTCTCTCTTCCCACTAACCTAGAGGGGAACTGGGACTTTACAGAGGGTAAACTCACTGTTCATGCAGAACTAGTTGTTGCAGAAATGCAAGAACGCAGTACGCACACAGAAATTCCCACTGCATGCTTTTAGGTTTCTAAGACACTGAGAAAAGGAAGACCATTAGCAACGTTTAGTTCTTACCATGAGCAGACAAAGCAAACTCCAAGGAGACTTACAGCAGAAAAGCTTTTCTAAATACCGCTATTAATCTTCATTTGCAGAATGAAGTAAAATCACTACTTAACAGGAATCATCTGCTCTGACAAATGACTGGACTATACGCACTTTGTCCCTGTTCCTGCAGGGAACTGACTGTACCCTCCTTTGAGTATGTTTGAGAGTAATCCCTCTAAAACATACAGCTTCCAAAACACTGCCGCCAGTAGCGTTTCCTCAACTGACAAAAGGATACAAAGCCTCACTGGGAACAACCTACTCGTCAGCTACTCTAGATAACGCTTTATTGTAATTTTACAGAAGAAGTACAACTCTCCGAGCGACTGCGCAAGAAGGGCCCCGCGCGCAGAGGCGCACCGCTGTTCCCGCTGCCTGCCCTCCGCAAGGCTGCCTGCACAGGAGCAGGGGCGCGGGGCCTGCTGCCGGCGGCATCAGCCAGGAGCAGCAGCTCCCTCCGGTAACTCACGGGGCGAGTTGTGGCTGTCAGAGACCCCTCAGCCTCGCCGCAGCCCTCTCCTGCCGAGCCCAGCCCAGCGCCGGCACCGCGGGATAACGGCGCTGCCCGGCCGCGTCCCGCCGCCCCTGCCCACGGGGGTCCGTGCTCGCCCCGCCCCGCTGCACCGGGCTGGCCGCGCGCCACCTGCCGCAGGCCGGGCGGCAGGCCGGGGGCGGAGGGCGGCGGCGCGGCGCGGCACGGCCCGGCCCGTGGCGCAGCTCCCGCAGCCGTGAGGCAGCAGGGGCCGCGGGGAGCCCGCCCGCTCTGCGGCGGCGCGGCACTGACCAGGGTGAGGGCGGCGCGCGTAGCCTGGATCTTGCGCTTGCTGACGGCGCGCACCGTGGCCCTCACCACCGACGAGGCCATCGCCCCCCTCCGCCCCGGCCGCTGCCCTCTGCCATGGGCACCGCCGACGTCACACTGTGACGCCACGGCGCACGGCGCGCTTCCGGCGCTCGCCCCGATTGGGCAGCGGGCAGTGATCGGCGGCGGCGGCGGCCCCGCCCCGCTCCACAGCGCCGAGAGCGGGGGGGCTGCGGCAGCGCCCGCGGCGGCGGGGCCGGGCCGGGCCGGGCTGGAGCGGCTGTTGGCGGAGATAAGCGCAGCCTGGGCCAGGGCAGCCGCGGCGGGAGGCTCTTCTCCCCAGTTGCGCCGCCGCCCCGGCTGACGGCAGGGAGGCAGCTCCGTGTGGGAACACGGAGTCCCCGTCCTCCACGGGCACAGGCGGGGAACGCGGCTGTTCACCGGCGGTCACGCAGACGGGCACTGCAGCGAGGCTGTGCACGGGCTGCTCCGCCGGCAGCACCCGCCCTGAGGGCAAAACCCGTCCGCGGCGTGAGGCGGCGTGGACAAGCCCTCTCACAGTCAGTGGCCGGTGGGCCCGCCACGGAGGGTGCACCGTGCGAGCCGTGCTAACCCGCGGCTGCTCGCCGGGCTTATACCTTCCGGGGCCGGCTGCGGGCTGCGCGGCCGCGCTGCTCTGCTCGAAGCCTGCCTGTTGCCGCGGGACCACGGCGCGGAGCCGCCCGGCAGCCTCGGACTGATCCCGCAGCTTCCTGGGCCCCGCAGCAGAAGGGGACACTGGGGCGGCCTGGGGGCACCCGTAAAGAAACCTGACAAGGTCAATCCCATCACTTTGAACTGAGTGACGGCTAGGCCGGAGAGAAAGCAAATAGCCGTTGTTCATTACCTCCGCCTGACAGCATCCTTAAATGCTTTAAACTTCTATTTACGAAGTCCAAGCGCAAGCAACAAGTGTGCATTATAGAATCACAGAATGATTTGGGTTGGAAAGGACCCTAAGATCATCTAGTTCCAACCCCCCTGCCATCGGCAGGGACACCACACAGTAGACCATGTCTCCCAAGACTCTGTCCAACCTGGCCTTGAACACTGATGGAGCATTTACCTCTTCTTGGGCAACCTGTTCCAGTGCCTCACCACCCTCACTGTAAAGAACTTCCTGCTTGTATCTAATCTGAACTTCCCCCGTTTAAGTTTGAACCCACTCACCCGTGTCCTACCACTACAGTCCCTAATGAAGAGTCCCTCCCCAGCACCCTTACAGGCCCCCTTCAGATGCTGGAAGGCTGCTATGAGGTCTCCACGCAGCCTTCTCTTCTCCAGGCTGAACAGCCCCAACTCTCTCAGCCTGTCTTCGTACGGGAGGTGCTCCAGCCCCCTGATCATTGCGATGCCTGCTTTCGGTACCTCATTCTGGGGTTAGCTGTTTTGAAGAGCTTGATAATAAACATGCAGATATTTTTCTTTTCTACATACATACAGAATTATGCCACTACTGTTTAATGAGGCACAGTATTTCTCCCTCACAGATAAAGATAGCAAGTGTGTAAAAAAAAGTTGTATATTCTTCAGCTACACAAAACATGTCTTTCACACACCATTACATGCAACTTGGGCAAAAAGCACAACCACTTGAGGAGTATGGGGCTTAAATGCCCTATAAGCCTGAAGCTGAAGTCAGCAATACATATGCTTGGAGTGGGGACACTTGTGTATGAATGCAACTAATACCTTCTTCATCGGTCACAGTCTACCATGCAGGCACCAAGACCTTTACCCTCCTGTACTTCTTTAGGATGCTTCCAATCATCACTCCTTAGTCACCCGTCTGCAGAATGAATCTCAGCATTAAATACTGAGCATGGGCTGGAACAGCAGCCTTGTTCTAAGGTGCTTTTCATGTTCAGTACATTATGGAAATAACATAAAAGCAAAATTCAGTATTAAAATCTATATACTTCAAGTGAATAACAAGAAAAAATTTTGATAACTTTATCAATATAGGAAAAATTTTAAAATATTTTCTTTGCTAGCAAGTTCCCATTCCAAGCAACTCTTTCAAGCCCCAAAAAGTTACCAGCAAGTTCACTTTTTACGTGGCTTCTGCTGCTCTTATAAAAATGTGATAAGGTTTATAAAATAAATCAATGGGTATTAAATACATTTACATAAAATTCTGAATGGATGAAAAACTGGTTTTAATCATAGCTGTGCAACAAATTCCACCAGAATAATTAAATTAGGGGAGATGACATGTATTAATCCTTCTCCGTTTTTGAACACTGATAACTAACTACTCACAGGATGTTTTCCAACTTTGGAAACAGCATCTGAAATTCCTGTGAAATAAGGTAACAGCAATTTTTTTTTTAAATTATTTTTTATTCTTTTTTTAATAAAAAACCAGCAGCACAAATAAATAAAATACAGCAGCAGTGCAACCAACTCAGTGTTCCCCCGTATCATTACAGGGGCCGAGAATACAGGTGGTTCAGAAGAGGTCTTTTAGTTTATTAGTATTTATTATTATATTTTATTAGTATGAATTTAGTTGTAAACTATTAGTTTATTGCTATTACTTTGATACTGTTCTTTTTCTAGTGCGGTGTGTCCTTTCGAGCTTTTCTTTGTATGTGGGAAGTTACTCTCTTGAGGAAATACTCCCATAAGGCAAACACGATTTTGGGTATCAAAAATTGTTACGAAGGACATACTTTTCTTCAGTGTTAGTTTTCAATTCATTCCCTAAATTTTACAACTAAACGTAGTAGGTACGTATGCCTCCTCAACTGTGCTTCTTCTGTGTCATGTATCATTCCGTAAATTATGGCTCTGCTCTTTTACTACTCCTTAAGCAAACAAAGGATTTATTGCTTACTGGCTTAATGCTTGTAATATATATCCCATTTTAGGGCTATGAGATTAGTGGCTATAGAGAACTTGTAGTTGCAGCAGCTTCGAAGTGAGAAGATGGGTGGATCTGCAGAGTGAGTTTTCACTCTGATGCGAGTTTAGACATTTCATTGCTAAACTACAAGTATCACAAATGGAAAGGGTGAGAATGCTTAAATCTTGTTTGTTCCTGTCTCCCTCTTCAAATAACTTCTATTCTTGAGATTATGACATAGTCCCTTAGAAGCTTACATACTTCATTCCCATCAGCAAAACTGAAAGTAACTCTGAATAGAGGGCTAAATAAGGCAGAGAACATGTCAGCCTGCTTTTTTTTCTAATTTTTCTTTTTTCTTTAATTTTTTGGGGGGTTATAAATTAAAAACTACAGGACTTATTTTTAAGGGAAAATTGACTTTATTTCATATGATGAAATACGCTAAAGATGACAGTTGGAAGTATTTTCTGGGTTTTTTGCTAGCTAATATTTTGCTTGAAAATATGTTGAGGAAAGTCTACAAAAGAAATTATTTGAGAAAGCTGCATGTCTAAAAGCTTACAGATAGCTGGCTGCAGATGGATTGAAACCAAAAGAGGAGTTAGGATCCCAGTTCCCTAAGTCAACTTTAGGTCAATTCTAGCTTTCAACTTTAATAAAAACAGATGAATAAGGAAAAAAATGAAACATGGCATTTCTAAACCAGATAATTCTAGTAAGTTGTCATTAACTCTACATTTAAGTCAGGAATACTAAAAACTGCAACCTAAGAAGAAATACAGAAACTTAAGTCTGATTTTAATTATTATTTTTTTTTTTAATTTATTTCAAAGTCATAAATAACAGTGGTTTCAATTTCACAATGTAACTAATTCTTTCCTGAACAAGATAAGACAGTACGTTGCCGGCTCTGGAAGAACTTCAAGTAAAGCTCAAGTTCATACTCCTAATTAAGTTCGTAGCTAGTGTAAGGATCTTTTTCACATTTTATGAAAATGGGCATGTGTTTTCCACAGTTGCCAAATATAATACCTCTATTCTTTAAAGCATTTTTGTCTTTATGCCCAAGGGCTTGAAAAAGATTCTTAGCAGCATCAAAGAGGACTGACCTGTTTCTTAGTCTTTCTTTCTTGTTGTACACAGCAGCTAATGAACTCCCATAAGAATCACAGAACAGAAAAACCCCCGAGAAATCTCAGTGGCAATGCTTGTCCAGAGATCGTTTTACATATGTTTACTAGCATCTGTGTTTTCAGTTCTCCACAGGAAAAAAACCAAAACCAAAACGTAGCAATCTACAAACATTTAAAACACTTTTAAACAAGGATTCAGTATACAATTAACGTTAATAAATATGATTTGCTCCCTCAAAAAATCAATTTTTGAAGAAAATATAATGTATTTGGCTTGCACACAATTTTAGTGCATTTTAAAATGATCAGATGAAACAATAAAACTTTGAAAACAGTCCATTTTTAGTACCTGTCCTTTTTTATACGATTTACATAAAAAGAAATACAAAAAATTATGGCTTTCTATTAAAATGCTCCAACAATCTATTTCAGAGCAGGGGTTGGTATTGCTTGTACGAGCAATCTAAAATAAACCACCCATATTTCATTAAAATTAAGTCGAAGGTTGTCTATGCTGCTGTCCCATGAATCCAGATGCTTTAACCAAAGAAAATTTTTTAGATGAATGAAGGGTCTGTATTGCAATTTAATAGTGCTTAATATCCCTCATGAGTCTTGTTGGGTCCTCTTCTGTGAGGCTTTTCCCTGAGTCATGTATTTGTTGGAAAGGCTGCCTAAGATTAGGAATTTAAAAAAAAAAAAAAAAAGAGAAAAAGAGAAAGACAAGATGTAAAACAACTGAAACAATCAGGAGAAAATTCTTGTTAAGTCAAACTGTAATGAAAGCACACGGATCAACTTTAGATCATTACGTGCTGAAGGACATTACGAAATACTGAAGTACTAGAATACAAAATTGAAAACTAACATTTTTTCAACTAAATACCTAGCCAAATGACAATCACTTTAAAAATCCCCAAACTTGGATTTGAAAAAGCCTTGCACCGAAAACAGAAAATACTTTGTCTTCCAACAAAACCGAGAATTTAATTTGAGATAATTAATTGCAGTTTATTTTTCCATAGTTTGCAAAGACTACTTGGGTTCCCCTTCACGTGTCCCAGAAGATATTTATATAGTTTATTAAAAACCCTTTTAAAATCTTCATTGTACCTCTTAGGAAGTTTGTGAAATTACTGTACGGAAGCTGCATTTGTAACCATGCATCTAACATAAAACATCTCCAGAGACAGTACATAAAGGCCTTTATACTGTCATCTGAGTTCTACTTGTAAGTGCAGTTTTAACTTCCCTACATTTTTGCAGCTCAAACCAAAGATGTGCTTTGATAGTCTCTCAAGTTAGTTGATCATGTGGAATTCTAGCCAATTATTTGAAGAACCCTTAAAAGAAAGTGCTCCATATGTTGTCACTGAAGAAACACAGAGCTCCATGTATGCCAGAACAGGAGAGAGGTGAGACACTGATAAAGCCCCACCATATCCTTCTGCAGAATAGATCTACGAGAGTTGTAAGAGAAAAAATAAAATGCACAGAACTGACATGCCTAAATTTTGCTTCCAAAACAAAGCTGAAAAATTGTGCACTTTTCCAGTTAAAGAAAAGACCAAAAGAGTGGCTTCACAGAGTTATCTAGCAACTTGTGCCGACTGCCGCTGTGTTCGGCCATTTAGGCAGAATTCCCATAAGGAATTCCCATAAGGACTGATGGAGAAAGCAAGTTAAAGATACATGCTTTTACACAGAATTTCAGAATTGAAATGAAGATACACAAACCTGACTGGGGACTCAAAAATATTTTTCCTTTTTGCTTCTTTTTTTCTTCATGTGTAAGCACTCCCTGTAAAAAACAAATACACATTGATGAACCAAGAAAATTGTACTATGTCATTCCATAACTGAAAAAAAAAAAAGGTTCTCCTTGAAAGCTTAAGTAAAGCTATTTTTAATTACTTTATATGGACTTTAGAACATTTAAAGAGGAAAAGATCAAAGAAGAGGGACACTTGGTGTTTACCTGATTTAATCTACCAGCATGTTTGGAAGCACTGGTTAAAGAAAGGGATCCATACAACGCTTCTGGTTTTGAGCCACCTGAAAAAATCATAATATATCAAAGATTTGCTAATTTAAAACTAGTCTCTATTTCAGGTACTGAAAGATACAAAAATACCATGATATTTAGGATATTGCTATTTTTCTCAATTTTATAACATGGAAAGCTGGCACAATGAGATGAGATGCTGTCCTGGGTTCAACTGTAACAGTTATTTTTCTCCTTCCTACACAGCTGGTGCAGTGCTGTGTTTTGGCTTTAGTCCAAGAACAGTGCTGATAACACACCAATGTTTTCATTGTCGCTCAGTAGTGTTTACCCTGATCAAGGACTTTCCAGTCTCATGCGCTGCCAGTGAGGAAGGGCATGGGAAGTGGGGAGGAAACAGAGACAGGACACCTGACCCAAACTGGCCAAAGGCATATTCCATACCACAGCACGTCATGCCCCGTTTATAAACTGGGGGGAGTCACCTGGAAGGCCCAGATCACTGCTCAGGTCAGGCTGGGTATTGGTTGGCATGTGTTAAGCCACTGTATTCTCTCCCCTTGTTATTTCCCGTATCATTATTATTACTAGTGGTAGTAGTAGCAGTTTTGTATTATACTTCAGTTATAGGACTGTTCTTATCTCAACCCGCGGGGTTTACATTCTTTCGATTCTCCTCCGGGAGCTGGGGGGAAAAAGAAGGGGAGTGAGCGAGCAGCTGCGTGGCTCTAAGTTACCGGCTGGGCTTAAACCATGACAGTCCTTTCTGGCGCCCAACTTGGGGCCCAAAGGGTTGAGATAATGACAGATCTGACCAGAGTGTCTCTAACCATGTTTGTGATAAGCATTCATTGTTTTGGATTAATAGTAACTCGTCACAATGTTGATTTATTTGCTCTTGGAGTTGTTGCACTTGATCTCAGAGTTTCAGCATGTCGTACCTTACCTGCAGCCAGCATTTGCTGGTTTAGTGTTTATCAGCTTTGGGGCCTGGGGTAAGGTTCTCATTTCATTATACTTTATGGCAATGGCTTGTAATACAATAGAATCATCAGTCATGAAACTGATCTGGTATGCATTCTCAGCATGGCCATCACCTCTATATTTTGGGAGGCATTTAATGGGAATTGTTAACATTACACGTCTTTTTTCTCTCCACCTTAGAGGGCCAACCTAGGAAGGAGACATTTTCTCACACTGTACCTCCTTCCCTGAAAGACTGTTACGAAGATGAAGCCCAATGTCATGGACTGAATGAATTCAGTGAACTTCACAGGAATGGTCCATGGACTAAGGAATGGTATCTGTCTCTTTGTGTGTGTGTATATATATATGTCAAGACAAAAAGCAATGGTATGTTGAAAAATGTGAGACCTGAGCATGATGTGAATGGTATGGAATAAGGGGTGGATACTCTCCTGGGTTCAGCTGTAACAGTTCTTTTTCTCCTTCCTAGTAGCTGGTGCAGTGCTGTGTTTTGGCTTTAGTCTGAGAACAATGCTGATAACACACCGATGGTTTTAGTTGTTGCTCAGTAATGCTTACCCTGATCAAGAACTTTTCAGTCTTTCATGCTCTGCCAGTGAGGAGGGGCAGGAGAAGCCAGGAGGAAGCAGAGACAGGACACCTGACCCAAACTAGCCAAAGGGGTATTCCATGCCACAGCACATCACGCCCAGTTTATAAACTGGGGGGAGTCACCTGGAAGGCCAGATCGCTGCTCAGGTCAGGCTGGGTATCGGTCGGTGGGTGGCGAGCAATTGTCTTGTGCATCACTTGTGTTCATTTGCTTTACTTCCTTTCTCCTTTTATATTCTCTCCCCTTATTATTTCCCTTATTATTAGTGGTAGTAGTTTTATTATTATTAGTGGTAGTAGTAGTAGTTTTGTATTATACTGTAGTTATTGGACTGTTCTTATCTCAACCTGTGGAATTTACATTCTTTCAATTCTTCTCCCCATCCTGCCTGGAGTGGGGGGAAATAAAAGGGGAGTGAGCAATCGGCTGCGTGATGCTGAGTTATCGACGGGGCTTGAACCATGACAGATGCATATATAGTTATGCATCTAAGTTAGGAACCTACAATAAATTAGGCTCCGTACCCGTTTCCAGAATCAGAGGGCCATAGGGAACTTCAGAGAATGAACGAAGATATGATGGTAATTGAATTGTCCACAATCTTACAGAACGTAACACAGCAAATAAAATATAATCTCTTAAGTCTACATGTTCATAGTGCTCTATTCAACTAGAGAGAACACTTTGGGCACAAAGCATGCAAAAAAAGACAAAGCCCAACCTACAGCAATTCTCTTCAAACTCAAGTATACTCATTTCCAAAATACTAATAATAGACAAAACCCACCTACTCCGTAATTCATGTGTTTAAATATACATACCATACAGCCTCAGCATAGTTCTCTTATGATGAATGTTATGAAATATAACCATGTCACTAACTACGGAACAGTCAGGCACATGGCCCTTCACTTCAGCAAATTTAGTATCATGGCAAATGGAATGGTAGAAAGAAAAGCTCAACAAGACAAGATAAAGAAAGATAAAGAAACTCAGAACTTAAATTTATACTTGACATACAGCTTCAAAAGGTCAAAAGCTGAATAAAATGTGGCATCAATTTTTAAACATCTTTTCTGTCCACCCAACACTTCTAGTGACCTATCAAACTAAGAACACTTCTAAGTATATTGGCACATTTTTCCTCCTACTTCCAGTACTTTGTTAGCACAGTCTAACGCTCTCTTGTGCCAGTTACATCTGATTAAGAAAAGTCTCCTGATCTAAGCCAAACACGACACTGTTGCTAGTACACGTTTGAAATTATGCTTATACAAAGGATTCCTATTTGTTACTTTCAGAGGTCAAGTCATGACTAATCTGTAATTCATCATATTATAAGCCAGTTCATCCAGCATGAATTTAAATGCTCCTAGGTTTACCTACAGGGAAATAATAATACTATGTTTCTTTGGAAGCTAACTAAAAGTACCATTCACTGCCTTAAGAAGTCTCAGTTTTATCTTAGAAGGATATTCTTTACAACGCAGATGATGCAAGATCTGTCTTATCTGAAGGATGACTGAGATACTGCTAAGCAAGTATTTAGTTATTTTGTTCAGGTCTGTCAGGATCTGGATTTGGGGCCATTTTTGTAGTCATTTTTTTTTATTTTTTAAAGTCAAAGTTGCAAACTGACTCTGAAAAGTAAGACAGATTGCTGTATCCTTCCTGCTGAGTTGGCAGGAATATTATTTCATTCACAATACTCTATCTTGTACGATTTCATGGTGACTTTAGGGTCTATGGAATAATTCTGGTTTAGGTGATGTGAAGAGCTGTAAGGCGAGCTTTTGCTGCACTTATGATATACTGAAAGAGAAGCTGCAATTTGAAGTGTTAGCAAACTCTTACATAGTGAGGACAATGGAAGCAATTTCAACATATTAGACATTCATACCTTTTATATTACAAGCACCTTACCTGCTAAGAGAAACTATGTTAAATCTTTTGGGATATGGCAAAGTTCTGAAAGGTGGGCGAGGGTGAAGAGAAAACTGGCTAAATGTAACTACATTTAAAAAAAAGTTAGCATTTATGCGATGCCATTCAAAGCAAAAACCTTGTTAGTCAACCAAAAATATCAAAAAACGTAAGCTCTGTTTAGACTACTCAGTTTGATCCAGTTTCATACCTGCAGCTCCTTTATATTGTGGGCATTCCTTTTTAATATGACCTTCTCTTCCGCAGATAAAACAACGTTTTTCTCTTAAGTCTTTATCTTCCAGGCGCTTCCACTTCTCTGCTGATTGCCTTGGAGTCTTTTCTCTTCCAGTTTCCACTATTGTCCTTCCTAGTTTCCTCTTCTGAGGTGTACACACACGCAACTTTCCCTCCTTGATTGAGCTCTCTTTTTCTGTTGTTTTAAGCTGAGTTTCTTTGTCCTCATTGCTTCTTTTCTCCTTGCTTTCTGTGTACCTCTGGTTTTTCGTATCTTCAAAACCACGACGCCGTCTTAGTCTGCAGGAGCAGAAAAATGCTGCAGAGTTCATAGGGTTTACATACATACATGGAGAATAAAAAAGAATATCTGACAAATCAAGTGCTGTCTATCAATAAAAGATGCATTTCATGTATTTCTTCAGTGGGTTAAATAAAGTGATTTAATGTACTTGACCCTTTGACCCTTCTACCAAATAATGCTACACTGATGTAAAATGTATTTAATAATCTAACTTTACAATGAGATTACAATACAGCCCTAAATTCTAAAATTATATCTCAAAAAATATGAACACAACAGAAAATCTGGGTGAAAAAGATAGGGCTGTAGGTTGTTGGGCTTTTTTGTCTACTTGTACAATTCAATCAGAACTCCCTTCTCAAACTGTGTATATTTACAGTATCTCGAAAAGTCTGTTCTACTGGAGAAGCTTCTAACATTCTATGTGATTTTGTATAGGACATAGCTGCATATGTGCAGTGAACTGGGATTTCACTCCAGAATGCAAGATTAAAAATCCATTGCATCTGATACAGCAGTTTAGACATCAAGTAGGTTTTCACACCACCTTCAGCATTCTTTATTTTAAATCTACCATCAGCTACTTGCATTTGCTAAAGTTGAATAAATTCCCAAATTAACAATGTCAACAATGTGAGTTCACAATTCTCTATTGTGTAGCAGAAAGATGATTTCATCTGATCTAAGTAGCTTTTTACCTACTTACATAAAATTGCAGGTGATTTTTAATTACAGCTCTTAACATAAACAGACTCTAAGCAAAGGGTAGATATTTCCATTCACCTTAAAACTGAGCATGAAGGCTTTCAAGATTTCATACTCTTCAAGTTTTATTTGCCAATTTTCACTATTTTATAGATATGAAGTCTTTAAAGAACTTTGTCTTATCTTGGAGAAAATCAGTGGATCAGTTTTAAATTTAGACAGTTTTGAAGAGTACGAAGATCAGTTTAGCATTTGTTTGTTACAAGAAGATAGTTGCTGAATTTTGGACATCTGGTTACTAAAAGTAAGGCAACCTTCCCTTCTATATAAAAGAGGACATTGTTCTCATGTGTGTGCTTAAGAAAAATAATGCTATGACATGCATTCTTGCTTTTTGACATGAATTGCATGATTCTGT
The DNA here is from genome assembly GCF_004027225.2 of Strigops habroptila. Classification (NCBI taxonomy): domain Eukaryota; kingdom Metazoa; phylum Chordata; class Aves; order Psittaciformes; family Psittacidae; genus Strigops; species Strigops habroptila. The sequence goes on along the minus strand of NC_044302.2, from coordinate 59,646,697 downwards.
GACCATGACAGAAGTGTTTCTTGCTGGAAGCAGCAGGACTCAAGAAGTAAAAGCTATTAAATGAAAACACATAAAATGCTTTCCTAAGTGCTTTTCACAGCACAGAGCTTTTCAGCTCTACATTTAAATTCTCTTTGACTGCTGCTTTGCTATATAATGAGGTGCAGAGTCAGCATTACTACCTTAAGCTAAGTAGTCTTGCAGTCTTCTGTGAAAAGAGTACTACAGACGATGCTAGGAAAAATGAAGCAGTGACTTAACACAGACCAAGAATTAAACAATACTATCCACTGCTGCCAACAGTAATGGAAATAATCTGCAGCATGTAAAAGTCCTGCTTTAGCATCACTATCCTAATCTTTCTTCTAAACAAACCCAACGAAAAGTTCTACATACATGCCAAAACTATACTCACTTTCTCCTCATGGGACAATCTCTCATGAAATGGCCAATTTTACCACAAGTTCTGCAGCATCTATCATTTGGTGCCAATTCTCCTTCTGTTAGTACCTCAGGATCAAAAAAGTACTCCTAAGGAAGAAATAACACATTTTAAATGAAAATCCATACACCTAGGAATGAAGACAGATAGGCAAGTGTTAAAACAGCAGTAAGAGTTACAGAGAAGAATAAATGTGGTGTGGGTAGCTGAAAGATCCACTGAGATGAACTGACTGCTGGCCTCTTTCCTTTACAGGCAGCCTGCTGACCACTACGTCTGCAAGCTCTCTTTTAAAAATGCAGTTTTAAGAAACAGTAAGCTGGTTTTGATAGGGACTAAAATATGTAAGCCTCTACAACAAAGCTTTGACTTGTTTAGTATTCTGCATGCCAACACATTTTACATGCAAACAACACAAGACCAGTAGTGAGTAGTAACTCCCATAAAGATTTCTAGTGGACTGTTGAACTTTAAGACCTTAAAGACAGTGTAACATTACTCCTGCAACTGCTAAGTTATACACCCAAGAGCATGCACCTACTGTTCTTAGAAGCAACTTACCATTTTTGACAGATATTCTTTAGGAAATACTTTTATAGGGGTACCAAATAACCTTCTGCCATTGATAAAAGCCTTCATTATAAAATTTGTCACTAGGAAGGAAAAAAAAAACCAAAACAAACAAACAAAACAAACATCAAACAAGCCAGTAAAGTATGGTCTAAGATAAGATCTTCATTCTGTAACCAAATTTGTTAACAGGAGACTTACTTTTTCTTGACAATCCAGCTCCAAGATTGTGGTTCAAATCAAAGGGGTCTGTACAAAAAGCATTATGGACATTACTTAAATCCAGGCCTAGATCAACAATGTATACATATGCATTAACAACCCAAGGCAGCTATTCCCAATGCAGAATTAAGATACTGAAATTGAACTGTTCGTCAATTTGTTGAAAATAAATTAACTCCATGGACAAAGGATCACAGTCATCCAGCTCTGAATTGACTGAAGTATCGTAGAAGTTACTCTAGAAGTTGAATGCACAGGCAAGAAGTGGAAATTCTTTCCATGAAAGTCACTGGGGCCAGAAAGTGGTTTAGGGAACATTTTGAAAATGTGTCACTGTATTTTCTTGATAGAGACCATGGTATCACTTAACATTGTAAAAACACACGCTTTTAAATCTGTCATGTAAATATGGACTCAGCTAAACTTGGTATTTGTGAGGAAACCTCAACTACAATACAGGTAGTTTCTTTTCCAAAAGTTTTGGTTTAATCTATTTCTCTTTCAGTTACTGTCATCATGATAAGTATGAAGTCTGCTTTGCACCTTCTTTTCAGTAGAGAAAAAAACCCCCTAAGAATAATTTTTATCACTAGTGAAACTCAATGGAAATTTTGCAATGATTTCAAAACATCAGCAAATAACAAATTATAACCTAGTAATACAAAAATAAATAAGCCTTGTGGAACAAAATTTTTCATGTGGGCATTAAAGAAATTCCACATATTCATGTACTTTACATGTTTTTACCTTCAATTACAATGTATTTGGAGGTCCACTGCTTTTTGAAGGTTGTAAGCAGATTTTTTCTCCGAATGCAGATAACATGTTCTTTAAAATCAAATTCTTCTGTGTAGAAACGGAGAAGCCCCAGCCACAGTTGCCCAACAGATTCAGTGTTTTTGCCATAGTCTGGCCAAACAACTGGCTGAAAATACAGAAATATTTTTACTTCCAGTACTTACATTAAGCAGAATAATTTTCATAACTTGGAAGCTCAAACAATGTAAGTCTTGTTTTATAAAGAAACACAACTGAGTTACACGAGAGTGCTTTCATAATTGGTATTAATAATCCAATATCAGTTTTAAATGGTACATTATTTAAAATAGCAACAAAAGTGGAGAATTAATAGAACTTCTAACAACTGGTTTTGCCTGTTATAAAAAGAATTTATTAATTCATTTTATGTGCCTATTTAACACAAAATTATTCAATGAGATTAAGCTGCTATGACTAAAAACTATGACTGTCTTCACCCAGTAGTGTGATGCACAGAGCAATTAATCATCATTAATACCTTAAAATACTTTTAAAAAAAAAAAATGTATTTTTTTGCAGATTTTGTAGATTCCAGCTGCCGGATGAATTACAACCAACCATATTCTTAAAGCTTTACATCTTGGTATTGGAATTTTCGAAGCAATAGCTACTCCACTTCCATTTCGATATTTAGCCACCACATTTGAGGATCATATTTCTTAAAATAAATTCTTTTTCATTTTCACATTAACCTGATTTACTCACCAACTCCTCTATCTTATCAAAGAAATAAACATTCCAGCCATCAACTAAAATTTCAGGCTTCTTTGGTTCTTTGTAAATCTGAAAGCATAACATTAAACTCATCAGAAAAGCCCTTCAGATTCAGCATTGACATTCTTCTGGCCAATACTGTGTACAGATAGTAATTTCTTTCTTGATATACTGTACCTCTTGAAGAACGGGGATGACAGGTGGATTTCTCTGTTGAAGAAAATAAAGCACCATAAGAGTATACGCATAGGAAGAAAGGCTACCTCGAGATGCATCTCCGATGTCACATATCTAGATAAAGAAACAAAATTTGTATCTTTCACTGTTATAATCTCTTGCTGCAGGAACTACTGCTTCTAGAATGTTTGAAATATACTTACCTTTGTAAAGACTTTCATTGTGTAACATAGATACTTTACTCTAGGATCAATGGCTGCATATGATGACAGGAGTCTTGTGTTATGCAAGGCCTATAAAAAGAAGAAAGTCATACAGAAAGTACAAGAGCTGTGAAGAAATGAAGTAGTAAGCTGAAACACAAAACCCAAGAACTCTAAGTTGTGTGCTTAAGAAATGCAGATGCGAAGCCCTGCAGAATGTGTACTGAGAAAGGGGGCACTTCATGAGGTTATCACCTGCTCTGTTAAAAAGCTGATCAACATCCTTGATCTGCACACAAAGCAGTATTCACAGAACAGTGCTTCAGAATGGGAAGCATTAATCTACTACTTCATTTTCAAAGTGTTTGGTAGAAGGTAAGTTCTTGAACTAAATGATTTCAGCCTGGAAAAGTGAGAGCTAGTCAACTGACCCATATGGATGTATAAGAGGAAAAATTTGTGGTTGAGGTATCTTTCTCAAGACTTCCCTCGAGCCTGTATAAAAACTTCAGGAAGTTTAATACTTGGCTCTAAATCTTACTTTCCTTTAATATTTCAAGGAACCGGCTTTGAAGTTCAGAGGTACTGAAAAAAAAAACCACCCCACCCAAAACTTGGTTTTATAGTATTTGCCCAAAGAACTTGTGGCTTTTAATAAATTCTAAGATGTTCCAGTTCAGGCAAGCTAGGTTCAAAATCATTATTCCAGGTCTCAAGACAAAGCAAGAGCCATGATGGGAACTGGAGTGTTAGAACACTGAAGTTACATTATTTTGTCTCTCATTTAGAGAAAGACTTAAACACCTAAACCACTAGTTCTTAATATTGCTGAAGAACGAATATATTATCTTAGGGAAGTGGCAACTCTAAAGTCACAATTGTGCAACTGACTCCACTTATAGTGAAATAAAGAAAAGGAAAAAAAAAGGTTGTTTGAAAATCTAAAAGTGCAAGAGGTAACTGGAAACAGTTGATTATTGAACCTCAACAAAACAGTCACTTCAATCTTAAGATGATGATCCACATTTTTCTGTTAGAAAAACAATTGAAAAAGGCAATAACCTTACCAGAGTATTATATAAACTGATGTCTACTTCAAGACCACTTCTGACATGGAAAAATTTGACAATTGGGACTTTAGCAGTTGTTATAGGCAAGACATTTCTTAAACCTAGGATGAAATGTTTAATTACTGAATGACTACAATACAAATAACTCCAAACTGTAGTAAAAAGGCTACAAAATAAAATCTTATGGTACCAAAATTTTATTTCAGTTATATTTTACTATTGATTTTAGACATTTGTCAAACATGACGAATCTGGTAAATATATACAAATATACATTTAGCTCCCCAATAAAACAAAGATCAGTCTAAATGTTATAGAAAAATAAGCTTAAGAGATCACTGATAGTTCATTTCAATTACATTAAATTCATGTGAAATACACCAAAACAAGCACTATAAATTGTAATTTCTTCTAGAAAAAGCAGAATCCTCATTGCAAACTTGTATCAGCCTACCTTTTACTATTAACTTACTATGCACTGAGCCTACAACATGACTACTGCCTTGAAACCTGAAGCTTTATCCTTATGTATGTAGGTTATAAATATACCATCTGTCCAATTCAGATGTGGTCCTATAAGATTATAACCTCACAGACCTACATATGCAAACAAAAATAAATTCGAATGTTGACAACATAGAACCTCACTCTTACTAATGTTAAGATCTTCAGTATAGTTTTATCTTAATGATTTTAATCTATAGTGCCCCAGAATGTTGTCACTACAGCAACTGAAGTCACATAAACAGAACCACTTATTTTAATTTTCAAGAAAGTTACCTGACTGTTTCTTGAGAACTTTTGCTAAATCTTCAATGATTCTGATGCAATCAAGTCCCTAAGACATTAAGAAAAAAAGTTCACAGTTGTACCTGCTACATTTAGCCATTAAGATTAAAGCTGTATAATTGAGAATTTCACATCATATACAATTATGTGAAGACCAGAAATAGTTTCAGAATAGCACCTGCAAAATCAACAATACATCGTATCTTAACATAAGCTTTTAAAGTTTATATTTTGCCTAGACCAACAACAAAACCCCCTAAAATAATCTTTGTGGCACTGATTTGTGTTTTCTTCCAATCTGAAAAGCTTCTATAAAATAATGTTTGTTACACTATATATACACAATATAACTATAAAATTTTGCATTTGTTTAAAAAAAAAAAAACAAAACAAAACAAACCCAAAAAACCCAAACTCCAAACCCAAACCACTTTTCAAACTACCTCAGCAGTTTCCAGCCCATCCATTGTCATACAAATATCAAGGTCACTTTGTTTGAAGCCAAAGCCATTTTTTGATGAGCCAAACAAATTCAGCTTGGTTCCTGTAAGAGATATGATGGGTTATAACCCCATATCGACACAGAATCTCAAATTGTATAAAACTTCAATCCACTGAATGTCTTTTAATACAAGCATGAAAACATTAGGATCTTTCCATGATACATCAAAACTTATTTTCTCCTTAACTTTGCTGATGAGGAAAATATCTCTACTTTCATTGGTTCAAATGACAAATCCAGAAACAAGTCAGGTTTTCCAAGAATTAAATCATCAGCATGCAGCAACAAGCTGATATCTGATTGAAGGAGAAAAAAAAAAAAGACTGTTCTCTGCAGAGGTTTTCAGGATAAGGGGTATAGTTGTCCACATATGAAGCTCCAACCACAGAATCTGTTGCTAATTTTAAAAGACCATGAACCAAAGTCCAGCAGTTACAGAAACACCTGGTAAGGACTCCAGAAACAAAGCAAAACAAAAAAAATTCAAGTAGGTAGGTACTGCAAATATAGTACCTGTATTTTAAAATATTCCGAAATGAGTAAGTTTCAGTAGGAAGGATTACAAAAAACTTGTTTTTAAGGCTAAAATAATTACAAGCTGTTCCTCTACTGCTTTGATAGTTTTCTCCTTAACTTGCCATTGTTCCTTCCTACTAATGTGTTGTATATATGACTAAGTAAAAAAACAACTTAAACCAAAGCCTTAGAAAACATAAATTAATGTAATTAATTATAGCAATGCTGAGCAATAATATAGGTTAAGTGTTCAAACCTAAAGTGTTTATTATGTTGATAAGATGTTTTCTTGGAAAACACACAAGTACGAACACACCAAACTATAAATAGAAAGCTAAAACTGCCTAATTACCTGGGAAATCCTGTCTAATGAAGTTTTCCAAGTTCCGCCTTATATGTTCCCGAGCTTGATCCTCCACAATACTTGGAGAAAAATCATCTAAAAAAAACCAAAAACCAAAAAAAACCCCAGAACAACAACAAAAAAAAAAAACAACCCAAAAAACCCCCAAACAAACAAACAAAAAAAAAAAAACCAAAAAAACCCCAAAACAACAATTTAGGCAAACTCATCTGTAGAGAGTCAAAAGCAAAGATTCAAATGAAAAAAGTGAGGAGTTTACAGCAGAGTATGGGAGAAAGAGAAAGCAAGAAAAGATTCACATGTGAAGTAAAGCAAGCAAGGATGAAGTACAAGCACAATACCTGCTCAAAGAAAAACATTAATTAGACAAATAATGCATTTTGTCTGGTCAGAAATGGTGAGAGAGAAAGGAGGAAAGTTGGGTCACTCTGAAAAGAACACAAGTGGAGAATTGTTATAAAACAGTATTTTGACTCCATGTTTTCTAGAACTCTGAAATCATTGCTTACTAAAAAACACAAGTTAAGGAACAGTAAATTCAGATAGAAATGTAAAAGCATCAGTCAAAAAATTCACCCAAAATTAAACTCAGTATCATTCCGAAGATGTCTAAAAGAGTAATAAGACAGCCACAGTGTGGAAGATAAACCTAAACATTTTGTAGATAATGATAAGTATCTAATTACAAACTCCTATTCTCTAGATATGAACTACTCAGCAGTCCCATTAAAGCCCTTACAAATGTGAGAATAGTATTTAAGAGTTGGATGCAGCGTGGCCAATAAACTGTCCTCTTTTATAACATCATTAACATGATTATTTCATTACTTTTTGCACTTTTTCTACTGCACAATATTCAAAGGAAAAAACTTACGGTAACATTGAACACAAACTTGATCTAGAATAACTGAAAATTTGGGTGTCAGTTCTGGCAGTGGGTCAAGCTCAATTTTCTTCAAGTCTTCTGGACAATCCTTCTTTAAATGACCTTCCCGTTTGCACAAGCTACATACAACTGTAGGAGACTGCATGAACAGAAAGCGAGACTGGTTTTACTTCACTGAATTTGAGCAACACTTTAATATAACTGATAATAGAACATAAGCAGTATGTTCTGATTCAGCTTGCTTACCTTGCCCTTTGTAAAAGCTGTTTTACTGAATTCATAAAAAAGTTCATATTCTAAACCCTGTTCTATTGCTGTGTTTTCTTCAAAAAGGCTTCCCTTCTCAGTAAGATCTTCTTGACTCAAATTGCTTCTCAGCAGTCCATCCACATGTTCTTCAATATGTTTGTTCTCACATTTATTGCAGAGGGAAAAATCATCTTCTTCCTCTGACAGTGCATCATCATCACCAGATCCAATGTATGCATTATCTAGTTCGTCTCCAGCTCTTATAACAGCACACTCTCTCTGGTTTAGATGACTTGGTTCTTCCTCCTCTTCCTCCTCATCATCCGAGTTAATCATTTGGGATATTTGACTCCGTGCTAAATATGTGAATTTGTTTAGGGATTCATGCAGATCATCAGAACCTTCAGTGCTCTCTTCATCAACATCTATCTTGTCTTCCATTATACCACTGCACTCTAAGACAAACTCATCACTCTCTATAAGTGCAGCATTTTGAAAACCTTCCAGGTCTGAAGTACTACATGTCTCTATATCATGCTCATTTAGTGTAACAGGGAGATCTCCACTATCGCTATCTTCATCTATTCCCTGCTCAGTAGTCAAGATACTATTCCACCTTTTTTGTTGTTCATGTTCTTCGTCTTCCTCCTCTTCTTCCTCTTCATTTCCACTTTCTGTCTCTTCACAACTTGGTTTAAAATCTTCATTATCTCCAGAAATAACTTCCTCAACTATACAGTCTGAATCTTCATGGGCAATTCCCAAATCATTTATATCATCAGCCAGTTCATCTGCGAAGCTTTCTGAGCCATCACACAGTTTTGAAGCATCAGTTCTATGTGTCTGGGGCATACCTGTAGTCTCTGTTATGCAATCTTCCACTACTGTTGTGCTTGTTCTACAATCCAAGTTTTGCAAATCAGAATTTTTATTATTTATAGCATCTTTTCCATGGTACAGCATTTGGGATTTCTCTTCATGGGCATTTAGAATGGATTTTTTGCTTGATTTTGCACTTTTTTTGTGAGGCAAGGCAAAATATTTGTAAGTTGCTCTCAGGCAGTGAAGAATATACTCATACACTAGCTGACTGTTCAGAGTTCTTGCCACATTCCTTTTGACTGAATATGGGTCTAGTAGAAAGAAGAAGTGAGCCAGCAGTGCAAGAGTTAACTTTTTTTAAAAAGAATAAACTTCCATCCTTACAAAATTTGCATATCCTAACATTAGTTACTCTAAAACATTGTGTAGGGACATAAGATCTATGAATTGCACTGAAGACAATTTTTAAGTCCACTTAATTATTTTTGATAATGTTGAAAAAAAATCCCAAGAGAAATATTAAATGGATTTTTTTTCCCAAAACATATTCTCCTATAATATTGGGAATCACAGTCCACTACTGAAAAATTCTAACTTATTACACACAATGTCAACAGTCAAGATAGTACCCTAGAAAATTAAAACAACAGTTCTTTGAAGTTTTTTGGGAGATATATATACCTTCTACAGCAATGCGCTTTTTAGGCCAGTCCCTTGATTCACGAGACACTGCTTCTTTGAGTCGTATGCTAATAACAAAATCAGCCATATTGAACTCCAAGGCGTAGAAACGAAGCAGTTCTAGCCAGAGCTGACCAGCAGGTGCTGAACACTGCTGTCCTGAGTCAAATACTAAGGGAACCTGTAAATTATAGAAGAAAAGCTTAAATAATATTTAATGCACAGGTTTTTGGTTGTTACACTTCCTTGTATTTCATCTGTAACGTAATATTACAAAACTCATAGTTACTTCTATACTTCTGCAATTGCAATAAAAACTGCAATTAAAAAATTGGGAGAGATAGTATAAACTCAGATTATAAAACTTCAAAATCAAAGACTGCAACAATGGTTATGAATAGCGATGGCTATGAATACTAAATGGTTATGAATAGCAATAACTAATAACAACTGCTTATTTTTTTATGCCATAATTCATAAATTTCCAAGAAAATATCACATCTAATCTAATTAGACAGAATGGATTATATAGCCTATTTTTCACCAAAGCCTAAGCTGTATAGTTAACTGTCATAACATGCAATAATAGTGATATTGTTTCTTTCAAAGATATTATAATTTGCAAGAACAGTTCAAAGCTAAGAGGAAATATTTTTCATATGCTTAAACTAATTCTGAAATAAAATTGACATAACTCTATGAACTCTAGCACCAAGAGTTGAGCATAGTGAACCTTGTATCAAGCAGTCACGCAATCTCTTAGTTCAGCTCATGGTTTTGCAACATAAACACATAACTAAACTAGAAGATGGTTCTTTTTGTGAGAACAGAAGTAAATTAAATAGTTCAGACCTTGCCCCTTCTAGGAAAAGTTTCTTGTAGCAAATCAGAATCATCAATGGGATTATGTTCCCAAACTACAGCATCATTTTCAACTTCCTTCAGATGAAAATTAGTTAATTTGTTTAATGAGAATCCTCCAATCTAAAGGAAACAGAAAAAGAAACATAGTAAACATCACGTGAACTTTAAATCTTATGTCCCCATGGTAGTAAGACAAACTAAAACAGAACAAAGTTTAAAAGTAGCCTCTAGTATATGCCAACCTGCTTCTCTCTTCTCCCTATACAAAAGGCTCTCAAGAGTTCAGTGCTTTTGGAAAGGTATCCACATGTCATAGAACCTTTTGTTTGTATGTTACACAAGCATAAGTATGAATTGCCGAGGTGAGTATCTCCAGAGAGGACGCCTTTAACACCGGAGCGGGGGGAAGCACAGCGTCCCGGAGCCTCGGTTCGGAGCGGCAAGAGCGACCGGGGGAGCCTCAAGTCCTCGACAGGACTTGCCCAGGAGCCGGCAGCTCAGCTGACGCGAGCAGCTGACTCACAGGGGGCGGCGCCAGGAGTGACGGCACCAGCCCCCAGTGGGTAAAAAAGCGCTGCGAACAGGGCGTGGCACGTCAGTCAGGGCGTGGCGCGGCAGTTGGTGCAGGCAGGGCGAGCGGGCGGCGAGCGGGATGGTGAGCACTCGCCTCAGGACCAGGCCCGCTCTGGGAGCTCTGCCCCGGCGGTGGCCAGCGTGGGCACCCAGACAGAGCCGACGAGAGGGGAGGCTGCAGCACAGACCTCGGGGTGTAGAGAGTGCCTCGACTGGTCTCTTGAGGCGAGGGCGCACAATGGGCAGGGCTGCACTCGGTGCGCCCTGGTGGAGGTCCTCCTGCAGCAGGTGGCTGAGCTGCGGGAGGCTGTTGGAGAGCTAAAAGATGCCAGGGAAGCTGAGAGGAAGCTGGGCTGCTTGCTCCAGGCCCAAACGTCCAGCATTGCTCACATAGGAAAGAAGGAGGGCAGCAACCCAGGAAGCTGGGCATTAGTTATGAGAAAAACTAACAAAAAAAGGAGGAAGAGGACAACTAACGACAAGGGGCTTCCTCCTAAATCTGATGTCCCCACCCAGAACCACTTCGCAGTTCTGCAGGGGGCTAATGAGAAAGCACCCACCACACCTAATGAGCATCCTGCTGATGCACCAGTAAAGAGGATCACTACTGGTGCCTCCAGGAAAAAGCGGAGGGTCATAGTAGTAGGGGACTCTACTTTGCAAGGCACAGAGGCACCCATCTCCCGGCCTGACCCAGTCTCGAGGGAGGTGTGCTGCCTGCCAGGGGCTCAGGTCAGGGATGTTGCTGAGAGGCTGCCTGCTCTAGTAAGTCCTGCTGACTATTACCCCCTTCTAGTGGTCCATGTGGGTGCTAGAGATACAGATAGCAGTAGCCTGGAGAACATTAAGAAGGACTACAGAGCCCTGGGAGAGGTGGTTAGGGGCTCTGGAGCTCAGATAGTTTTTTCATCGATTCTCCAGGACAAAGGGGAGGACCTTAAAAAAGCTAGGCGCGTTTGGCAGGTTAATAAATGGTTAGAACAGTGGTACCATAGTCAGGGGTTTGGCTATTTAGAACAGGGGGCTCAATTTGGGAGCCCAGGTCTACTGGAGGCTGGTGGAGCTGGTCTGACAAAGAAGGGGAAGAGCTGTTTTGGTAGGAGGCTTGCCAGGCTGGTGAAGAAAGCTTTAAACTAGACGTGTTGGGGGAGGGGAGCATTGATCCATCCGAACACTCCTGGTCAGTTGCCAGCACCCATAAGTGCTTGGAGCGATGTAGAGATGTTCCAGCTGCCCCAGCCATTGAGTCGGCTGCATTTGGAGCTCGGCTAAGGTGCCTCTATACAAACGCCTGTAGTATGGGGAACAAGCAAGAGGAATTAGAGATGTATGCAAGGCTATGGGAATATGATGTCATTGTTATCACAGAAACATGGTAGGATGGCTCCTTTGACTGGAGTGTTGGAATGGAAGGTTACAGGCTGTTTAGAAAAGACAGGCCAGGCAGACGGGGAGGGGGTGTTGCTATCTATGTCAGTGATAGGCTGGAGAGTATGGAACTCTGTCTGGGGATGGGTGATGAGGTAACAGAGTGTTTGTGGGTCAGAATCAAAGGGAAAACAGCAATGGGGGACATTACGGTGGGGATCTGTTACAGGCCGCCTGATCAAGATGACTCTGTGGATGAAGCGCTCCACAGACAGATAGGAGCAGCCTCACGCTCGCAGGCCCTTGTCCTCATGGGGGACTTCAATCATCCTGACATCTGTTGGGGGGACAGTACGGCCCGGCACAAGCAATCCAGGAGGTTCCTCGATTGTGTGGAAGACAAATTCCTCTTTCAAGCAATAGAGGAGCCAACAAGGAGAGGTGCCATGCTTGACCTCGTGCTCACCAACAGGGAGGGACTGGTTGGAAATGTGACGCTCCAGGGCAGCCTTGGCTCTAGTGATCACAAGATGGTTGAGTTTGAGATCCTCAGGACAGTGAGAAGAGCGTGCAGCAAGCTCACTGCCCTGGACTTCAAGAAGGCAGACTTTGGCCTCTTTAGGAACCTCCTTAGTAAGGTTTCATGGGATACAGTCCTAGAGGGCAGGGCGGCCCAAGACTGCTGGTCGATATTCAAGGATCACCTGCTACGTGCTCAAGAGTGTTGCATCCTGACTAGAAGGAAGTGCAGCAGGAGGGCCAGGAGACCTCCATGGATGGACAAGGAGCTGCTGAGGAAACTTAGAGGGGAAAAAAGCAGCTTATAGAAGGTGGAAGCGAGGACAGGCGGCCTGGGAAGAATATAGGAGCATTGCCCGGGAAGATAGGGACCAGGTTAGGAAAGCTAAGGCCCAGCTAGAATTAAGTTTGGCAAGGGATGTGAAAGATAACAGCAAAGGATTACATAGATACGTAGCAAATAAAAGACAGACTAGGGGCAATGTGGGCCCTCTCCGGAAGCTATCAGGAGAACTGGCTACCATGGATTTGGAGAAGGCTGAGGTTCTTAATGACTTCTTTGCCTCAGTCTTCACCAGCAAATGCTCTGACCACACCACGAAAGTCTTGGAAAGCAAATGCAGGGACTGTGAAAATGAAGACCTTAGGCCCACTGTAGGAGAGGATCAGGTTCGAGACCATCTTAAGAACCTGAACGTGCACAAGTCCATGGGACCTGATGAAATCCATCCACGGGTCCTGAAGGAGCTGGCGAATGAAGTTGCTAAACCACTGTCCATCATATTCAAAAAATCAGGCAGTCAGGTGAAGTTCCTGATGACTGGAAGAAGGGTAATATAACCCCCATTTTCAAGAAGGGGAAGATGGAAGACCCAGGAAACTACAGACCAGTCAGTCTCACTTCTGTGCCTGGCAAAATCTTGGAACAGTTTCTCCTGGAAAACATGCTAAGGCACATGAAAAACAGCGAGGTGGTTGGTGACAGCCAACATGGCTTCACTAAGGGGAAATCCTGCCTGACCAATTTGGTGGCCTTCTATGATGGAGCCACGGAACTGATGGACAGGGGCAGAGCAGTTGACGTCATCTGCCTGGACTTGTGCAAAGCGTTCGACACTGTCCCGCACGACATCCTTGTCTCTAAATTGGAGAGACATCAATTTGATAGATGGACCACTTGGTGGATAAAGAACTGGCTCGATGGCCGCACGCAAAGAGTTGTGGTAAATGGCTCGATGTCCAGTTGGAAACCTGTAACGAGTGGTGTCCCTCAGGGATCGGTGTTGGGACCGGTCCTGTTCAACATCTTTTTCGGCGACATGGACAGTGGGATTGAGCGCGCCCTCAGCAAGTTTGCCGACGACACCAAGCTGTGTGGTTCGGTTGATACGCTGGAGGGAAGGGATGCCATCCAGAGGGACCTTGACACGCTTGTGAGGTGGGCCGATGCCAACCTTATGAAGTTTAACCAAGCCAAGTGTAAGGTCCTAGACCTGGGTCGGGGCAATCCCAGGCACTGCTACAGGTTGGGCGGAGAAGAGATTCAGAGCAGCCCTGAGGAGAAGGACTTGGGGGTGTTGGTTGACGAGAAGCTTAACATGAGCCGGCAGTGTGCGCTTGCAGCCCAGAAAGCCAACCGTATCCTGGGATGCATCAAAAGAAGCGTGACCAGCAGGTCGAAGAAGGTGATCCTGCCCCTCTACTCTGCTCTTGTGACACCTCACTTGGAGTACTGCATACAGTTCTGGTGTCCTCAACATAAAAAGGACATGGAGCTGTTGGAGCGAGTCCAGAGGAGGGCCACGAGGATGATAAGAGGGCTGGAGCACCTCCCGTATGAAGACTGGCTGACAGAGTTGGGGCTGTTCAGCCTGGAGAAGAGAAGGCTGCGTGGAGACCTCATAGCAGCCTTTCGGTATCTGAAGGGGGTCTATAAGGATGCTGGGGAAGGACTCTTCCTTAGGGACTGTAGTGGTAGGACAAGGAGTAATGGGTTCAAACTTAAACAGGGGAAGTTTAGATTAGATATAAGGAAGAAGTTCTTTACAGTGAGGGTGGTGAAGCACTGGAATGGGTTGCCCAGGGAGGTTGTGGATGCTCCATCCCTGGCGGTGTTCAAGGCCAGGTTGGACAGAGCCTTGAACCACGTGGTTTAGGGCAAGGTGTCCCTGCCCATGGCAGGAGGGTTGGAACTAGATGATCTTAAGGTCCTTTCCAACCCTAACTATTCTATGATTCTATGATTCTATGAAATATGTATTTTTTAATTATATGAACATATACTGCAGGACATTTCTCCTTCACTGCAGAGAGTGGAGAGGCTTTGGGAATGAGTAAGCCATGTACTGAAGAAAAATGTTAACTACAAGGCCCATGTAATTGGAACATGCACACTAAATACAGCAGGTGACTACAAGAACAAAAGTGGGTGCCATGAATATAACACCTGAACCATATCCTGGTGAACTGGATTCTGGATTTGTGTCCATAAGAGAACTCCTGATATTAAGATGCATTTCAGCTTCTACACCCAAGAAATACATGCTCTAAACCCCTAGTCTGATCCCTTGGGCGGATATCATACCAGTGTGCTCCCCAGCTGTGGTCTACATTTTCAAGAATTAGGTGTCAATATCCAAGCAATAAATACCAACAATACATTGTTTTGAGATGTAGCTATGTAAATTCAAAATTCTCAAGAGTCTAGAAGAAAGGCTGAAGAAATAAGGAAGCAGACTGTTATGAAGTACATTCAATGCCCAGCTCTCCTTATTTACAAAAGGGGCAACAAAGTACTTAGTTCAATGACTAGGATTGTGAACTGCATCCTTACAGCCAAGCATACAAATGTTATGTGCAGTCTGGCTGAATTCACATCTTTCTGAAATCCTGCAGAAATGGCTCGCTTATGGCTTGCTCAGAATAGCAAGAAGCTGGCAGGTTACACACCACGACAAGTGACTGGTCCTCTCACTCATACTATTCAGTGTATTAATACACATACCCATGATCCCAAATAGACAGGTAGAAAAGGCTCTTTCCTCTGTTGTAGAAAGAAAATAACCATCAAAGCAAACACATATGGTGACAAGCCTCCCTCTTCAGGACGATCAACACTGCACAACTGTGAAAATAAATTGTGCAATCATTAAGGTTTCAAGTGATACTGTGAAAAAATATTCTTTTCATTACTGTTCAGAAGTCTGTCACCTTAAATACCAACAGAAACTCAGACATCTTTAATCTCTACTGGGATGGACTTTGTTCTTAAGGCCTGAGTATTTACTAGTGTCATGTTATTACCATAATATTTTCATTTTAAGAGTCATAGCATGCAGAGTGGCAAAACAGATAGCATACAGCACATATGCAAAACATGACGACTCATTTTACACAGATATAGTACAAGTCAAAAGTGTTTCTTAAAGACTGTTCTTTTTCTTAAATCATACGTTAGTTGCAAGCACACAAAGTCTTGGAACAATTTATTTTAATTCATAATAAAGTTTTCACCTACATATGGAAACAAGCAGCTTTTTCCTGTCATTTTTTCCCGTGATGGATTAAGTTTATGGGAAACTTGTAATTCCATTTCACATAAAGTCCATTCCATATACATTCCTCTGACTGGTTTGGTACCACAGCAGGATACTTAGATTCTGCATGCTACTGGCTGAACCTTAAAATTCCACTTTTGAAATTCAGTGGAATAATACAACACACAGATGACAGTTACATAAAACTTCAAATTTATAAAAATTTAAAATACCTTTTCCAACTCTTTTTCAAAAGACAGTTTCAACAACTGTTTTCTAAACCATACCGACAGTCCTATGAGCATAGTATCAACATTGGTTCAATATTTATTCACAGATGGGAGAATACAAATTACTCTTACCTTTGCCCAGTACCTGAAGGCAATCACTAAAGGTACTACAGTAGGTTCCAGTTTCCCAAGTGCAGCCAAATGGTTTGTTATCAGACAAGCATTCTCATTCCCTGCACTCACTTTACAAATAAGGCCACTAAAACCCAAAAAGAAACGAAAGATCTTGGATGTTTTGTAAGAACAGCCACAGGTCAGATAACATCTCACAAAACAGTTCAGCAGGAGGCCGTAAGGAAAGACTTAACAGCCTCTCAAAGACATCTTATCTAAATTAAAAGCAGCATGGAAAATCAGATTGTTTATGGTTAGGTTGATAATATATGCATTATAATTTTCTGTAAAAGTGTTTTCAAATACAATTAAAATTTAAGTATGTTTCTAATGACTAATTCACTGAACTAAAAAAAGTCACAGTACTAATTTCATTCATGAATCAAAACCATCCTCCCATTCCACACCCATCAGAAAACATTTTCTATACTGATTCTACAGCAAAAAATATTTTCCAACACCAAAAGATTGAGGTGTAGCAGCAAATAATTGGTAATACTTCTGTATCAGTAGCTGTTTATAGAATGTTTCATGAATCTTAAGTGATATCCATTAAATGGGCAAAATAAAAAACTTTCACTTGTTCTCAAAATACTAGTAAGGCTAAGCAAGCTGATCTTGCCCTTCAGTAACCCATAATTTAACATGGTATCTGCATTATACTACATGGAAGGAAAGTTTCTGCTTGAGCAGTTATCCCAAATGGAAGGGTAAGGGTACATGCTGGAAGCCATAATGGTGGAAGGGATTGGGAAATACACAGCTGAGGACAGAACAACCCTTACCCTCTTATTCTAGGCTAGGAATGACTTGCCCATGAGTGTTAGTTTGTGTTTCAAGATCCATGGAACTGTAATAATTTAGTACAGAAACGTCATTTTTCAGATGTTGGTACATGTATTTTACATTGCTATATATATTAGAACACACAAAGTGACAACCGAGACCTTTGCTTTTCTCTGCACATCACCACTGGTATTCTAGCATGGAAATCTGCATCAACTTCCGTAAAAGATTCTAGGTGGAAGAAAGAAACAGAAGAAGCAATGTTAAGCATGATGTTGACAAAAAAATGCATTGAACTGGATGCAACTAGAGGAGTACAGCTAGAACCTCAACTTCTTAATAAAACGACTAATTTTGAGACGAATAACTCAGTACATCTGATATATTAATCCTGCCACCCTTTTAAAGCAAGTTTTTCATATGTGAAGAGTATGGTCTAGACTGTATGATAAGCACTGTTAAGAAAATACTCAAGAAAAAAAAGGAACTTTTCATAATTCATATACACAGTAGGTATAGTTAAGTAGGTATATTCTGGTTAAGTGCTGGCTTCGATGATCCAGGCATACACAGACCAATGACATCTGTAAAACAATGTTAATGTGAAAGATGAGAGCATTATGTCAGTACTAGACAGAAAGAAAATATCCAAGTTTATTTTCCCTGGTAATCTAGAAATGTTCTATGTAAGTATAGAACAGGCTTACTGACATGATGCAATGTCTTCTCGCTATGATTAATTCTTTTTTTTTTCCTTATTCTTTCCAAATACAATTCAGCTACATTTTTATCTCAACACTAAAAAAGTTCAGATGCCACTGTAGTCCTTTCTCCAAGTGGAGTTTATTGATGTGTCACTATTCCACTGAGCCAGGTAGAAAGGAAACTATGAAACAATTTTAGATACCCAGCTCAAAAACTCTGGAATGACAAGGTTTTCTTGATGTTACGTAGCCAATTGGACACCTGGCTTGTTTGAAAAACATCTTGCTTTTGCCACTGGGGTACCTCAAATGCCTAATGCTCTGTCTCTATATTTTCTGACTCACAGAAAAAGACTTTGCACAAGATGTTAATCCAAATATTGCTTGTTTTCCAAACACATTAGGGATCCTAACTTTCTATGGGATCTGAGTCTTCATTCTCCGGTCTGGTTTGATAATAATCCCATTCTCAAAGACTATAATGGTTATCTGACCAGACAAGAAGATGCACATACAATGTGGGTGGGGATGGCAATGAGAAAAATCTAGGTTAGTAAATATATGCATGTTTAATATACATGATTGGAACCATATGGTGTGATTTCCCAACTGTGGGCATGAAGCAAGGAAGAAAGTAGTAAAGCTACTTTTTGCAATTTGCATTTAAAAAAGACGGTTTCTTTCCCACCTTTTTGGTTTTTTACCTGCATATGCTTGAACTGGTTTGAATAAGTGCAATTTTTTTCTTTAAGATCTTAAATTTCACTTGCCTATATTAGTGCAGAGAGTTATACTCACTACCTGAAAAACACATGTGTCTGTATGCAGTCATTTGTACATGGCCTCCCTGCACTAGCAGGCATGTGCACATTATAGGAAAAACGACCACAACCCGAAAGGACATTACCAAATTTCTGTCAGAGTCAGAAGAGCTTAGGCTACTTTCTGTTCTATGCATGGCTAATAGAACAGTCTAGGGAATGAAAAGCAACACTGTCTACTGTAAGTTTGATGACATCTTCACTCATAATGTAGAAGAAAACCTCCCACTAGGAGTTTCTCATATCAACACAAATAATGGGACTTCAATAGTCATAAAAGTGAATACTAAAGTAAATTCTGACAATATATTATTTCCTGCAGTATTTTTCTGTCTCACATCTTTCAAAAAAAAACCCAGAATAGCACATGGTTTACCTGTTCAAGGTGGAATTGAACAATACTAAGCAGTAATACTTTAACAGAACTGAAAAGGCAGCAATTTTTTCTTACCACTGTTCTGAAGACTTTCTTGCACAAGTAAGAGAACATCTGGTTGTGTCATCTGTCAATAAAAGTAATAAAGATGTTTTCATAGCTGTCAAAAAGGTGATTTTCCACAACTCAAAAAAAATTAAAACATCAGCCCTAGGCCACTTTTGTTTTTCTTCCACGGAGAGCAGCAAGAAGGAAATAATAAAAAAGCAACTGAGAAAAAGCTTCTTAGTCTTTGGCTATTGCTAAATTCTATCAAAGGAACAGAGTTTTGCTTATTTTGAAGAAAATAAAAACATCCTGAAGTAATTGCAAGGAAAGCTATTTTTACCTCTGTCAAAGCCCTAGTTGTGGAAAAAGGCCACCAACAGAAACACTATTCCAGTGTGCTTAAATATGATTGCCTTCTGACATACTGGATCTACGACATGTCAAAGACTGGCATCATAGCCTTTTTGAATTATACGTGCTTTATGAACTTTTTCCTACAACATTTCCATATTCTTTTCCTAGAGGAAATACTAAATTGTAACTATTGCCAAATTAATTACATCAGGAATAAGTTTAAGTATGGAAACAAAAGCTTTTCACAGTCTCTAATTTCTTTTCAATGTTCAAGCACATAGATGTATACAAAACAACTAGCACAACAAATCAAGACTTTAAATTACTTCACATATAAATAACCTAAGATGGTTTCATGGCTCAAAAATATCCTAGAAATCAAAAACTCTGGTGTGCATATATCAGTACAGAAACAAGATCATGGAAGTCCCATGCATTTAATCCAGCTGTAAGAGAAGGTAAATAATGATCTGTCTCACAGGATCGCTAGGAGTACAGATGTTTCAATTTCTGAGAAGACAGATTTAATATAACACAAAGTTGTATTATACTGCCGGACTATTACTAGTGTACGAAGCAAGGAATGTTATTTTAAGACATTTTAATGTGATAGCTCTGTTGTACCCCATGCATTTTCATAGAAAGTGCTACAACCACACCGTAAGTTATATTTAAGCTATAACCTCATAAAGGTGCAAACATTTAAAACCACTTAGACATACTTAATAAAATGGTCTTACTTACATTGGCAGGAAACTGGATATCTATGTTTATGTCTGAAGTTTTGAAACCAAATCTGCTATAGGAGGAGCCATACAATCTTAATGAGCACTCTGCAACAAAGAAGAATCATACTGCATTTACTCTATACCTAATTCTAAGTCTGTAACTACTGTACAGCACTGTCAGTAGATTTTTAAGCCTACATTTAGTTTTGATAACTACAGGAAATGAAGAGTCTTCCAACAGCACAGACCTATGTCAGTAAATCCTGCCTTCCATGCTGTTGCTAGCAAAGACTTACCATGAAGGTCAAATGTCTCCCATGTCCTGTTCATCTTCACTTTTTACTACAGGTCTGTTTGGGTCATGAGCACCATTGTAATTTAATTCTGATACTGCCACATCATGCTGTTCCACTAAACATACTGTTTTGAATTTAGATAGCCAAGGTTTTTAATTAAGTTTTCACTTTCTATGCTGTTGTTTGTCTGCCTTTTTTAGTTTGTTTATTTTTTCATTTATTTGTCGGGTTTTTCTTGGGTTTTTTGGTGTTGGTTTTGGGTCCTCTCCCCCCCTCCTTTTTTTTAAGAATATATTTAAAGTTGGCATATCTAGCACTTAAAACAAATTGCAAATAATACCTGGCAATTTTTGATGCAGTAAGTTTTCCATCACTGTTTTAATGTTGAGCCTTTCTTCTAGATCTTCGTTACTTAAGCCAAACTCCTGTACTACATTTTCAATGGCAACACCAATAGCTTTTATCTGGGAAGGTGTTGGAGGAGGCAGAGCAGTCAGCAGCTGTTCTTCTTGCTTTTCCTTTAAAGATAGTAAGGCTGGTGTTTTAATGATTTTCTTGAGAAGCTTAATATGCTAGAATGAATGCCTGCAACTCCTCACAAGTAACACCACTGCATGTTTTCCAGATAGCGGAGGTAATTGGAAGCAAGAACATCAAGAGAAACTGTGACAAGTATAAAGAACTAGATATTTCAGAAGGCTTCAGTAATGCGCAGAGGTATATATACACGTATTTGGAACATTAAGAAAAGTCACCAATTCTTTCATCATCTATGAAGTGGGAAGGGGTAAGAGCTGAAGAAATAGAAAACCTGAGGACTACAAATATTTTTGTCCACTTAAAGCTGAGAAAGTAGAAGGAACAGAAGATATTTAACTTAAAAAAAAAAAAAAAAAAAGAAAAAAAAGAGTAAAATAAAATTCAGATTTTGCTGGAAGTTACTTTGATGTTTATGTTCAAAACAAACCTATTCCCTTTACATACAAACAAGTCTGTAATACTCCACAAGTTCTTTTTATAGTATTTTTGAATTGAAATCTTCACTATGACATACAGGTTATAATTGCTAATTCTGTCATACCAACTGTATTTACTTATTGCTACTCCTTATTGCTCTGGACTTGATCAAAATTCTTTCTTGTTGAAATATACCAATGAAATATACACCAAGAAGAATACACACAACTAGTCTATGACAAGAATTACAGAACAGCAAAACAGAAGAGTCAGCTGGTACCGAGCTTTTATTATACTTCAATCACCACTAACAAAATATTACTGAGTCATACTTTAAAATGAGGACTTATTTGAATACGCCTGAAAAACTACAAATTAAATTCCAAAACTGAGGGTGAAAGTAAAGTCCAGGTCCCAAGTTTACTCAGCTTACTCTTTTTACCATCATCATTAAGTAATAATTTTAAAGAAGATTCAAACATAGCAAAAAAAATCAGTGTGGAATGACTGCACTGAAGCAGTGCAGTCTCATTGTACTTAGCAGGGTGAGGACAGTTTCATAAAAGTGCATTTTGAACTTTTTCTTGTTCTTAACTCACCTTTAGGCTTTTCTTGTGTCTTTTTTCTTTAATATGCTTATAAGCAAAAGCCACCGACTCAATCAAAACATCACACAATTTGCAGGTATATTTTGCTGATGGGTAGCTTCGAGATTGCTAAAACAAAGACAGTAAAAAACCCTAAAATATAGAAAGATACTACTTTCACTTCATTCAATACCCTTGCTAAATTGAATGACTAACTCCGAAATCCAGAAATACTCACTTTAGCTTTCCTAATTCCATCTTTACAGTCAAAAAGTTCACATATCAAATATAACATGAGAAGAATGGTGGACCTTTCTCAATCAAGATCAACACCCTGTCTTTTACAGTGGAAAATACCCAATGCCCATGGAAGAATGGATTAACTGTATGTCCTGGGTTCAGCAGTAGCAGTCATTTTTCTCTTAGTAGCTGGTGCAGTGCTGTGTTTTTGACTTTAGCCTGAGAACAGTGCTGATAACACACCGATGTTTTCAGTTGTTGCTAAATAATGTTTACTCCGACCAAGGACTTTTAGTCTCATCCTCTGCCAGTGAGAAGGGGCACAAGAAGCCAGGAGGAAACAAGAGATAGGACACCTGACCTAAACTGGCCAAAGGAGTATTCCATACCACAGCACGTCATGCCCAGTATATAAACTGGGGGGAGTCACCCGGAAGGCCCAGATCGCTGCTCGGGTCGGGCTGGGTATTGGTCCGCGGGTGGTGAGCTATTGTATTCTCTCCCCTTGTTATTTCCCTTATCATTACTGTTATTGGTGGTAGCAGTAGTGGTTTTGTATTATACCTTAGTTACTGGACTGCTCTTACCTCAACCCGTGGGGTTTACATTCTTTTGATTCTCTTCCCCATCCCTCCGGGAGCAGGGAGGGAGAAACAGGAGAGTGAGCGAGCAGCTGCGTGGTTCTGAGTTACCGGCTGGGCTTAAACCACAACACTGAACAAACACACAATAAAACTTTTCTCGTCCACTACCCCAGCATCTAGTGATATAATGTTAATTCATGAACTAGAGGAGTAGCCATTTTTTGTGCTTAAATTGCTGCCAAACGAAGATTTATTCTAGTAAAAAAATACTCAAAGCATAATCTACCTTTTCTTGAGAATTCATTAACAGCACCCATTTCGTATGTTACATCAATTCTATAAATAGACTTTCTAGCTAGAATCAGAGAAACTGCTCAAAGTGTACCCTCTATATTGTTTTTACAGAGAAAAAAAGGAGAGGTCTATACAAGTAAAGACAATGGCACCTTCTTCAGTCTATAAATGTAGTCTCGTTTCAATCGTTCTTCAGCTTGCTGCAATCCTAGAAGTTCTTTTTCTGACAGCACAGATTCATCTATGACTGGACCATCCGCTTCATCGTGATCACACTCATCTTTTCTATTTCTTCTCAATTTTCTTGGTTTCCTAAACTTCTTCATTTCTTATAAAAGAGTTATAAAAGCAAATATGTCAAATAACTTCAGAGTACCACAAAGCATTTTTTTCTTTTTTTCTTTAATTTACCATTCTTCTTATGTGCAAGGCAAAGTTAAGATACAAATCATCTACCCTGCACAGTTGCATAATCTGCCACGTGCAAGTCTGATAATAGCAAAAGTATATTTGTGTCATAACGCATTTGTTCCAAACTACTATAAAACACTGATTTGTCCCATTGAAGTCACTGACCTTATTTAAATAGCTTTGTAAAAACTGGCTAAAAACATACAACTAAATGCAATAGGTGAGATATACCTGTATATCACTATATTGAAAAAGTAGAAAATAACCAAAGATTTCAGGATGCCTGGTCAGGCTTAGGTAGACAAACAAACTAGAAAGTTAACTGATCCATAGACCACTGTGAGTATCACAGAATTAGTGAGCGTAGGCCAATCTGAATGATTTGTATGAGCTAACAGCATTTCCTTGGCTTAGGTGACATAGAAAAATTTATTATCACCAGCAATAAAGGCTGTTAATGTCACTTGCCTTTCAATTAAACCAGCATATGAATCAGTATTGCCTTTACATTTTTAAACAGACAAGTGAAAAACAAAACAAAAACCCAAAACCAACCTCTATTGGCTACATAAATCAGTAAATAATGAACTTGCTAAGTATCTGCACACATTGCTTAATAAAGCTATAAAATGGGCAGAATAAACATGCTTAGAAAGCTTGTTACATTGACAGCAAAGTTCTAGCACACATGAATGTAAATTCAACTTCTACTTTTAAGCAAACTTTGTCATCATTTTGAAGCAGGAATTGCTACTGGTCCAAAGAATACCTGTAAAAAATAATCCCGGGTATGAATACACACAGGCCAGATTTTCACACATTACTTTAGATCACGTCTTACCTTTCACCTGAACGGCTATACAGGATGTCCGAATGCATGGAATTCCTAAAGTTCCCTGCTTCTGGGAAAGTTTATGTAACTTCTTAAGACTCCAAAACCCTTATCATAGCATTAGGTTTTAATTTATAATAATTAAAAAGGTAACACGACTGCTCTAGCAAACACATTTAAAAAGTTTCTATGCTGGGACCACAATTTTTGTCTCTAACAGTTGGCAAAAGGGAAACTATCTGGTTGTGTATTTTCAACCAGTTGTTTGACTCAGTTCAGTAAGCAGCATGCATGTGCTAGTGCTGTAAACAGGACCAGACCAAGAATGGCAATATAATTTCTTTCAGCAGCACCACAAGTTTATGCTGGAATAAACAGAACTGAGGCTGTGAGGGTTGCGGGAACAGTACTCCAAAAGAAGTTCAAGGAGGAGAAACAGAAGTCTGAGTTTCTAAACTTTATCTTTCCCTTCCTTCCATTTTTCACCCTGACTCTCCTGCTCAAACTCCAAAGACTGCCACAGTTCTTTGGCTACAATTTTACTGATCAGCCTAAACAGAACTTATGACAAAAATGTTTATTACATTAATGTCATTGCAGGAAACCGTGTCACAACTACCTACCTACCAATTATTTCAGTAACCACTCAGTAACTTAAAAACAAACTTCCAAAGTAAACAAACACTTCTAGTATTTGGTAGTTATGGTAGTGACAATCTAATTACAGGTTAATGACTAAATGAAGTACCAAAGACAAGCTAAAGCTTCTGCAGAAAAATCAGTGCCTCAGAGATTTGGTGAACTCCTTCCTTATAAGCTAGAGTAAAAAGCCATAAAGGAAAGGGACAACTGCATAGAAGAGTTCAAGTAAAAAGAAATGCTAAGTGACACATTTTTAGTAATTGTTTGCTACTTGATATAGAATTAGAGCTTTTGTAGAGACCTCAAGAGATGGGCTATGCCATGCCTGTGCTTCTCAGCAGAATGAAATTATCTTTGTCAATCCTAGCAATGCTCACCTAACCTGTTCTTAAAGGCCCTCAGGTACATGCTCCCGAGCTGCCCAGACAACCTCTCCAGTACTTCCCTTTTACCATTAGAAACTTTCCCTTTATTCCTCATCTGAACCTTTCCTGCTCAATTTTAAGCCCATTGCTTTGTGTTGACACAAGGCAATTACCTCATTAGCTTTTTAATACCTTTTCTAGATAGTTGAAGACTGTTATCATGCCTCCCTATTCTTCCCTTTTGCAGAGAGAATGGTGATTGTTTACAGTTTGTGTGGTTTCTGTTCTCTATGTGACCTGGCATTATTTTCGCTCTTCTTTGGACTGTTTCCATTTTATTCATTCAAGTGGGGTGCAAAGCTGGACAGAGTACTGCAACTGAATTTACCAAAGACTTACAGAAACAGGAGTACTTCAGGCTGTGAGTACTTCAGGCACTTTCATGCCTCACAGTGCCATGACACTAACTACTCATGATCATTTTCTGATTCACTACAGTTTCAGATTCCTCTCTGAAAAAAATACTACTTTAAAATAACTTTTCCTCCTTTATTTGTGCAGTTGACATTCCTACTTAAGCAATGGCATTTGCACATGTATTTTGTATTTCATCCTATATGTAGGTCATTTTGCCAATTGTGCAAAGTTATTTTAATTGACCTTCCTGCTTTTCTGCATTGTTTCTACCAGCTCCACAGCATACTGAAATTTAAAAACACACAATTAATAAGCATGCTGTTTTCATTCATCATCAGACTAACGTAATAAACATTGAACAGAATAGAATTCTCACAGATGCTTGCTCAATGCTTCCTATCATTTTGACAAAATCTTTGGTAAATATTTGGTATATATCTAGTTATAGCTCTGTAAGTCTCTTGTACTAATTTCATCTAGAGAATTTTCCTCTACTTACAAAACTGTCTCATAGTGTCTGAAGTGCTACTGTACCAGTACCAGCAGCTTCTCCCACGTCCACAGGGAACTGACAACTATTTTAAAGAAATAAATTAGAAGGAGCTGGCATACTTTCTTCTTGACAAATCCATGTTTACTGCTACTCATCTCTTTGTTATCTTTTAAATATTTATATTAGGTTACATTATTTGTTCCAGAATGGATTTCTAAGATTAAAGTTGCATACTTTAAAATTGCAATTTTAAGAGATGTTTGCCCTTTCCTATATGCCAGTAGCTCACTTCTGGGTAAGTTCTCAAGGTACGATTGCCGGTGGTTCCAAAAATCTACTTCAGTGACTTCCTGAAGTTTCACAGAAAAAGTTCATTCAACCCAGCACATTCAATGACAAACTTGTAAAAGCATTCTCCTTTGCTCTCTCCTCAGCTTAGGTTGAGTTTAAGTGTGCAACTTAGTTCTAACAATAAGAGACACTGCTCGCAGTTTTATCTTTTTAGTGGCAGCTGATACCATGGGAAAGGACATTTAATTCCTGGACTTTCCAGTATCAACCAGCAATAGCTTTCCTTCTCAGCAGGGGGGCAGACCAATACTGTCTTTGGCCTCCCTCTCAACTAAAACAACATCTCCCGTGAATAGGCAGCTGTCCCATGTTAGCAGCACCTCGTCTATGCCTTAATCCTTCGTATTTAATTATATTCTCTTCTTTAAAGCTTCCTCTTTCTACTTACACTTCCTTTTAGTACTCATATTCAATGAAGATCTTATGATATTGATCATTTTATCCTCCCTCAGCCTGTCCTTCCTTGCATTTCAGTACTCAGGGCTTGTACTCTCATTATTAGCATCAACTGCCCATAGAGAAGTTTAATATGCATGGATAATTAGTTTTGTGTTATTGTTGTATTACTATTGCTAGCATTAAGTTCTCACAATACCTATGCAGCATTGTCTTCTATCTTCATTAACATATGTTGTTACAGACCTCATCAGTAGCTCCAAAATCTCACCCTGTTGTCCTGATTTCAGCTGGGACAGAGTCATTTTTCTTCGTAGTAGCTGGTGCAGTGCTGTGTTTTGGCTTTAGTCTGAGAACAAGGCTGGTAACACACTGATGTTTTAGTTGTTGCTCAGGAGCCCTTATCCTGAACAAGGACTTTTCAGTCTCTCATGTTCTGCCACTGAGGTGGTGCACAAGGTGCCGTGAGAGCGCAAAGACAGGACCCAAACTAGCCAAAGGGGTATTCCATACCACAGCACCTCATGCCCGGTATATAAACTGAGGGGAGTCACCCAGAAGGGCAGATCGCTGCACAGGTTGGCCTGGGCATCAGTCAGCGGGTGTTGAGCTATTGTATTGTGCATCACTTCGTAGATTTTTTTTGTTTGTCTTTGTTTTATCTTTCCCTCTTTCTTTTTTTGTAATTCCTCTTTTCATTATTATTAGTAGCATTAGTATTACATTATACCTTATTTTAATTATTAAAAATTGTTCTTATCTCAACCCACAGGTTCTACCTTTTTTCTGATTCTCCTCCCCATCCCACTGGGGGAGAGGGAGGGGTGAGTGAGCAGCTCTGTGGTAATTAGTTGCTGGGCTGGGATTAAACCACAACACTTGCATCACCTCAACTTAAACATCCCTTATCAACCTTAACAGATTCAATCGCGTCATACCTGGAAAACTGAAAACGGGGCACTGCACAGATGTGGCAATCTACCTACTCCTACCACTCATAAGCTAACACCACAATTTATAAAATAAGTTCTGTATCATTCACTGTAACAATGTCTTTAAAATGCTGCAGTATAGTACAGTCCATAGTTTGCAACATATGACAGAGCAAAAATTATTTTTTTGCTCTAACAGTGAATCTTGAAATTTTACTTTTCAGTAACAGACACAGCAAGCTACTTTACTGGACAGCTGTGCAAAATACCCCTGAAACCAAACATTGATTACCAGAGCTTCCTTTCTGCATGTCTGGCACATCTTCACTCATGAAGTCTTCCTGAAGTTGTCTTCCACTTCTGTTTCCAGCACCTTCAACCTCATGAAGAGAGTCCTTTCTTGTCCTGCTATGCACAGGAATCCGGGCAACAGATCTGTATTCTCTCCAGCCGTCATAAGTACCACGGTGGTCATCAGATACCCACTTCCTCATTTGGTCTCTTTGGGTATCATTTAACTTTGACCTTTGACTGTATATTGCATTTTTATTTGAATGTGAGCTACTCAAAACACTACATGGCCCTCGCCTGGGACTGCTTCCATAGTGACCTGGTGTTCCCTTTTTTTTTTGCAGGCTGGTATCTGTTTTATTGCTATGGCCATGTCCGCATTCGTCCATGAAGTCATGGTAGTCTTTCTGTAAGGAACTTCCTTTTAATTCTTGATGTAAAATTTCCTGTTCCTGATTTTGTTTGGCAAAGAAAGGTTTTGCAGCATCTCCCATGGTTATTGCTGTTCAATTTAGTGATTCGCACCTAGAAATAAAAAAGTTAAAAGTTGTATTTCGAAATTAATCAAGTGATAAACACTGGCTATTATTTGTTATGGAAAACCCAACAATCAAAGCCGTAGCTCTATAACACCATAAGGCAAGCAAGTCTTTGAGAAAAGCAAAATTTTCTCCAATGAAAGGCAGTTCAAAACTCTGCTAAGTTTCTTCTCTTGAAATGTCTAACATCTATGGGTGGTTTACTAAATACAGAGACAGCCTACGGCTTTTTTGGGCATTAAGGTCTAGATGCCTTTAGGACAGATGACTACTTTTCAAAGTCCACATCAGAGTCTCAGCTCAGCACAGGAAAGGTTTGAAAGAATAACCAAAGGAACTCTGTAGCATGTTCAATATATAAGAATATAGGAGGCAGTAACACGAGTGGCCCCAAAACCATTCTACATCATCCGAATATTCCCCTCTCCCCACACTAGACACTGTTCACCTTGTTAAGAATGAAAACTGTGATCAGAGGAGATAGTTGCTACTCAACTTCTACATGTCTGTCAGACAGATATGACACAATGAATGAGAAACAATGCTACACTCCTAGTGCACTCTGCACATTTTACCTAGACCACAATTCTGAAGTCTCACATTACTCAGTATTAAGCATTCATATTTCATATTATTTTAGTATTCTCTAAAACATCTGGGCTACTGATTTGCTCCTCCTCCCCTCCCAACAGTTGGTCACATCCATGTTCTTTTTTGTAAAACATTTCCAGGCAGCTGTAGCTCCATGTTTGCATAAACCCTTTGTGGATTGTGAAAGGGGGAGTTACCTGGAAAAGACATAGGCACACACATAAGCAGCAGTGGTCACATCAACACCGAGTATTGTATGATTTAAATATAGCCACATACAATCAAACAAAAAAGGTTTGCTCTTTCAAAACACATGTATATGATTATGGACATAGAGAAGGCCACAGAGCATTTACAAGAAGCGCTGAAACAGCAGGAAATGTCCTGTTGTCTTTAATATGGGAGTAGGGTATCTGATTTTCTGAAACGTTTTCTAAGTTCAGCAGACCCCAAAGGTACCCCGAGGCATCTCGGTGTCTGCTTTCTATGGGCTTGAGGCTTTCAGTGTTTATCCCCTCTTAAGCAGAAGAGGGTTTTTTTGCTCCTAAGAGAGCGACAAAACAAGCAGGATTCCTATCCTAATGACCTGAATTCACAGTCTGTTATGTATGACTGCAGAGACGCAGCTATTCCAGCTAGGACCTGAAAGAAAAGTTTCAGCCAAACATAGTGAATTTGCTTCCTATTTTAGGAAGGAAACTGCTGTCACCTTTGAATTTCAGAGTGACCTGAAACCAGCCTGTTTTAGAGTCATCCCCACAAGCAACGCCCACACCCAGCCACCAGCCGGGATGACGACACACTGCCGGCACTGCAAGGGAGCAAAGAGACCAAGTCCACGCTCGCCTCTGGCTCCCAAACACGACGCGAGGAGCTGGCCGGGAGCGGGGCGGGGGCTACATGGGGGTGGACTGCCCCAAGGGCTCGCAGCCACGCCGCTGGGAGACCGCACGGCTCTCCGCGGGGCCAGACACAGCAGGCAACACCAGCCAAGTTGTCAACGGGTCCCGGACGGCGGTGCACTACACCGGCCTCCGTCACCACCACGCAGGAAACGCGCTCCGCGGGCCGGGGCTCCCCTGCTTGTACGCCGCGGCTCCCGGCCGCGTCCCTCCCGTCCTCCCCGCGGCTGACGAAGGCCCCCAGCCCTCTCCTGCCCCTCTCGCCCCGTACAACCCAAGGCCCGGGGAAAGGCCTGGCGGAGGCGGGGGGACTAGTGGAGCAGGGCAGCGGCGTGGCCTGTGGAGCCGCAGCCCCCCCCCCCCCCCCCCGGCCCGGCCCTGCCCCGCCCCGCCGCCTCAACCGGGCAGCCCGCAGGACGAGGGGCCGCGGTCCAGGCTCAGGAGGGAGGGGGGAAGGAAGAGGGAGGGGGGAAGGAAGAGGGAGAAGGCGCCGGAGGAAACGGCCCGCGGCCGGTGCAGGCGTCGCCCGGCCGCCACCCGCCGAGCGAGGGACACTCACCGGCCGCCGACAGCCCGGCCGCTACCGCGGCGCCGCCATTGTGCCCCGGCGGAAACGACACCGGTGCCTCCGCGCGGCCGAGCCGCACGGGTCTTCCGGCAGCGCGGCTCCGCCCCACCGCCCCCCGGGGCGTGCCGCGGCTCTGGGGGCGGGCCGGAGCGCCCGCAGTGACGGTTCTTTGGGAGGGGCTGCTGCTCCCCGGGGACCCGCGACCCCTGCGGGCCGCCAGGCGGGCTCCCCCGGTGAGCGGGCGCCTTGTACCTGCAGGTAACGTCGTTTGCTCGTCGGTTGGAGAACTGAAGGCACCGCCACGCCGCTGGATAGAAACCCAACCCCGTATACCCCGCATGTCTCACCAAAATAACCACCGCAGTCCAAGTAGCTAATGTTCAGAGCTAATTACGAGAACCAGAAACACAAACTACAGGAAGTGGGAAAACCCGTGGCAGGTGGGGAAGTGGACACGTACCTGGTTTCCTGTAAAAGAAAAGCTCCTACTTCCCTAATCACTAAATGACCCTTCTCACCGAATTAGGTGACCTGTGTGTTTTGTAGATGTTGCTTGCACTTGCTCCCCCACTTCCTCCTGTTTCTGCATGCCCTCTTCATCACTCATTGCTGACTAGTTCAGAAGGGTCTCTTCTGAGTTCTTTACTTGCATTCGTATTTATGGAAACGAGATGCTCTTAACCCACCTCATAAAATGGACCTCATGAGAATTCTCCTTCGTGTGCTAATCCGGACTTCCGCAGCAAAATGCGTACAAGTATA
Source organism: Strigops habroptila (assembly GCF_004027225.2). Lineage (NCBI taxonomy): Eukaryota > Metazoa > Chordata > Aves > Psittaciformes > Psittacidae > Strigops > Strigops habroptila. The sequence goes on along the minus strand of NC_044302.2, from coordinate 59,615,140 downwards.
CAGATTCTGAAGGGACATAAATAGCAGAGACTTCCCAAAATTACTTATGGTATCTTTCAAAGACAGGACATAATAGCTTTATAGCTTACTGCTTCGCATCAGCACTTGGAAGTTACCTTTTGCCTTCTCCTATATGACCCCTTCAAAATAAGAACGAACTCTGGGCAAGATATTCTTGGGAGAGGGTGTGGTATGGGACGATAGCTTAACTCACCAAAACCACTATTGTGAGAAGATGTGGCTGGGGTGCCAAACACAGAAACATTTCTGAGCCTTGTCTTGCCTCCTTCTTCCATAAGGTTGTTTGACTGGCTACAGGCTCGGCACGTTTCAAGTCATAGTGACTGCCGTGGGTCAGACAATGTCTGGTCTTATGTCTTGTGATCTGGTGTCACTAGTGCACCCATGCAAGACTGTCTCAAGTTCCTGTAATTTTTATGAATTAAAATTCCTGTTGTCTTTATGAAACTCACAGATTCTTCTTTAGATTTCAATTAGACGGATAATTTGCACTTACTTACTAGCATTTTCTATGATCAGACTAATACAAGAGAAAGTAAGCTAAAAGGGTCATATGTCCTTAATACGCATGATGCTTGGAAGACCCAAACTTTTATTAGCTGAGATTTTGTTCTAAATAGGTAGCATCAAGATACATTAGTCAGCTTTTGTGAGAAAAAGTAAACTTAGCATCTTGAATACAAATATACTGAAATGGGAAAGTGAATTAGCAGATCTTGGTAAATTTATCTGGAATAAAAGAAAACAAGAAGGAGATATTGAAAAACATTAGAAGAGTACAACTCACTAAATCAAGTAAGATGAGCTAGATACATACAAATGATAAGACTGAACACAACAAATCGCAGTATTGAGCATCACAGAATAATTTTTTTTTTTTTTTTAAGAGATGTAATCTGTGGCATTTCTGTGCACTGATCTAGAATCTGACACAGACTTTTTGCTCCAGCTTATATTAATTAATTGGATTTCCAGTTTCTCTCTAACTGCATTTACTTAGCTCTAACAAGTACTTGGTACATCTTTTAAATAGTTTTGTTTTGTGTTGTGCAACAGATACTGTTTTCCTTTAGGAAAGCTTGCCCACCAAGGAAAAAAAAGAAAAAAAAGATTGGTTTGCTGTGGGTTTTTTTGGAGATCAGGCTAATTTGGGATCAGAAACCTGCCAGACTGGTACCAGTGGGGATGGGATTGCCCAGGCATAGGAGTGGTAGGAAGCAGAGGTGGAGAGCCTGTTTTGACTGTGACTCAGCCATCTCCTGGACCTCACCCATAACTGCTGTCTTTGTCACCTCAGCATTTCACTGTTGTAACACTCTCCAGCTTGAAAAGCTACTATGAAGTATTGAAAATGCTGCTGCTTGTCTACAGCAGTGGAGGATTTAATCACCTGCAGATAACTCAGGAAACCTGTCCACAGATATTTTATCGTGAAATTTTCCTGAAGACAGTGAAGCTGACCCACTTACACCTGAAAAGATCTTGCCCAGTGTCGTGTCCACTCCCAGCTTCTTGTGCACCCCGCGCCTACTCACTGGTGGGGTGAGGAGCAGAAAAGGCCTTGATGCTGTGTAAGCATGGCTCAGCAATAATGAAAACATTCTTGTGTTGTATACGCCTTTTTCAGCACAAGTCCAAAACATAGCCCCATACAAGCTCCTGTGAAGAAATTTAGTTTTATCCCAGCCAAACCCAGCACATTTACATACTTTATTACATACCATTTACATCATGTTCAGGTCCTACCCTCTTGCAATACATCTTCATTAACCACACTGCTCCAGAAGAAATGTTTGTGAAATGTCCATAGATATCCACAAAATGTTCATTGACTTTATTTGGTCTATGACTTTGGGCTTCACTTGTTACAGTATTCACTCAGGTAAGAGAAGTGGTGTGTTGTGCAGAGTTACTGGGCACTAGAACTAGCTCAATTTAGGTCACTGCTGCACTAGCACTGATTCTTGTGAGGTTCATCCTTTTTTGGTTCAGGTGGTTTGTGCTGTAGTAATTCCAGTAACATGCAACTCAAATCATGGGTTACAACAATTTAAAGGTATATCCATTACATTCTCCAACCCTGGTTCCTTTGGACTATGGCATAACAATAATCTGTAATTCCTTTGGACTAGTGAATTGCAATAAATTCCTCCTCTTGCTGCTTGGGAAGCAGCGAGAGGTTCCTGCTATAATAGAGCATCATACAACACTGCCATCATACAACTTAAATCACAGATTATTTTTATCCAGGTTTAAATCACATTGGACTTCCTTATTCTTCTGCATTACCTACCAAGTGCACCCAGGTCCTTGGGCAAAAACAATCCCATGAATAGGTTTACCCTTTCCTGAAGAGGGAGTTACCCACACTGTTTTTCCCAGCCAGTTTCTACATGTACTACAAGGATCTACTATGAGGATCTTATCTCCTTCCACAGTGCACAGGGTTTTTGACTGGGCAGGGTCAGGTCAACTGGCAGATCCTCTGGTGTTAACTAGCCAAGTGGCTTTTGGTAAATGTGTATCCTAATGGTTGAAAGTCCCACCCCCGTTGCTCTCAGTGTAGTTTTTAAGAGCCCATTGTACCGTTCGATTTTCCCAGAGGCTGGTGCATGGTAGGGCATGTCATATACCCACTCAATGCCATGCTCTTTGGCCCAAGTATCTATGAGGTTGTTCCAGAAATGAGTCCCATTGTCTGACTCAATTCTCTCTGGGATGCTGTATCGCCACAAGACTTGTTTCTCAAGGCCCAGGATAGTGTTCTGGGCAGTGGCGTGGGGCACAGGGTATGTTTCCAGCCATCTGGTGGTTGGTTCTGCTGTTGTAAGCCCAGTGCTTGCTGTGGTGGGTTTATGGTAATGTATCTGCCACGCGTCCCGATACTGATATTTCAGCCATCGTCCCCTATACCGAAAAGGCTTTAACCATTTGGCTTGTTTGTTTATGGCCCACTTTTTACATTCATGGGTAACTTGTGCAATGGTCTCGATAGTCAAGTCTACCCCTTGATCATGAGGCATTTATATGTTACATCCCTTCCTAGATATCCTGATGTGTCATGGGCCCAGTAAGCTATACATAGCTCACCCTTATGTTCCCAGCCCAGATCCACCTGATCCACTTCAATTCTAGCAGCCTGGTCCACCTGCTCATTGTTTTGATGTTCTTCAGTGGCCTGACTCTTATGTATGTCAGCATCTACGTGACATACTTTTACAACCACGTTCTCCACCCAAGCAGCAATACCTTGCCACAGTTCAACAGCCCAGATGGGCTTATCTCTGCTTTGCTAGTTGGTCTGCTTCCATAGCTGCAACCACCTCCCTGGGTATTTGCTGCCATCTATGAATCAGTATATAGATAAAGTACTGGCCATTTTTCTCGTTCAGCAGTATCTAAAGACAGCTTGTTAGTTTTCACTTCCATAAGCTGACTCGATTTCCTTCACCAGTTTCTATGTCTTTTTGTGTAGGACTCCACACAGCAACTTTCCATCTTTGATGTTTTCCCACAATACAACAGGATCCACCTGTAAACAGGGCATATTGCTTTTAATTTTCTGGTAATTTATTATACAGTGGAACCTCCAGCACAAGTCACCTCCTCTGGCGACACTCCAAAATTGGGCCCTCTGCCTGACCCACAATCAATTCCAGGGTTCCCAGGCAGTCAAGGTTTCCCGTTCAAACCCGTTGCATTATCAGTGCAACGCACCTACTCCAAGTAGCATCAGTTGCATGATGTGTAGAGGGGATCCCCCCCGTGAACATCCAGCTGAGCACAGACAATTAAGGTGCCAAAAAGATCTGAGCTTCAGCACCAGCTGCTTCTGAAGTGGATCAAATTCCTTCACATGCTGCTAATATTTCTTTTTCAGTGTAGTGGGCTTCAGGTCCTCTATATCCGCAGCTCCAAAACTCTAGAGGTCAGCCTTGAGTCTCTCCAGGCGCTTTCTGCCAGAGGCTCCAGGTGAGCCCGTTATCCCTGGGTGAGGTGTAAAGCATGTTTTTCACATCTTTTCCTGTCCAGACCAGCCCAAGTGCTACTGCGTGAGCTGTCTCCCATTTAATTTGTTCAAAGGCTTGCTGCTGCTCAAGGCCCTATTCAAAGTTGTTCTGGATCACTCAGTAGAGACGGCTTATGGTCAGACTGTAATCAGGAATACACATTCTCCAAAACCCACACCACCTTAGAAAGCTTGTGTTTCTTTCTTGTTAGTTGGTGGAGACGTTGCTGTTACTTTATTGATCACATCCATTGGGAAGTGCCAATGGCCATCTTGCCATTTTATTCCTAAAACGTGGATCTCCTGTGAACGTCCTTTGACTTTACTTTGTCTATAGCAAAACCAGCTTTCAAAAGAATCTGGATTATTTTTCTCCCCTTCTCAAACACTTCCTCTGATGTGTTGCCCCACACAGTGATATCATCAATATACTGCAAATTTTTCTGGAGCTTCACCTTGTTCTGGTGCAGTTTGTATCAATCCATGGTAAATGGTAGGGCTGTGTTTCCACTCCTGGGGCAGTTAATTCCATGTGTACTGGATACCCCATCACATGAAAGCATACTGTGGCCTGAACTCTGCTGCCAAAGAGATCAAGAAAAACACGTCTTTTTAGCGGTATCAATGGTTGCATACCATTTTTGACTCCAGTTCATATTGAAGTTCTAGTGTGTCTGTTATGGAAGCACCCAGTGGTGGTGTGACTTCATTCAGGTCACTATAGTCCACTGTTAACTTCCACTCTCCTTTAGATTGTTGCACTGGCCATGTTGGACTATTAAAGGATGAGTGGGTCTTGCTCATCACTCTTTGACTCTCCCAGTTGCTGGATCAGCTTATGGATGGGAATCAGGGACTCTTGGTTGGTGCGATATTGCTGCTAGTGCAATGTCATGGTAGCAATTGGCACCTGCTGTTCTTTAAGCTGCAGCAACCCCACAACAGAAGGATCTTCTGAGAGACTGGGAAAGTTAAACAGCTCTTTAATTTTCTCTGTACTCAAGGTTGATATACCAAAAGCTCACCAGCACCCTTTTGGGTCCTGGAAGTACCCTCTCCCGAGGAAGTCTATGCCAAGGATACATGCAGCCTCTGGACTAGCCACAGTAGGATGCTTCTTCTACTTGTTTCCAGTTAGACCTACCTTAGCCTCCATCATAGACAGTTCTTAGGATCTTCCCATCACTCCAGAAATACAGATGGATTCTGCCCCTTGGTAATCTGATGGCATTAGAGAACACTGGGCACTGCTGTTCACAGCCCTCCCATGGGGCTGATGTGGTAGGCAATCAAACCCACGCAGTTCAGTAAACCCAGCTGTCCCCTTCCTCCACCTGGCCAAAGGGAGGACCCCTCTATTCCTGGTCAGAGTCTTTGATACTTGATTTTTGTAACGGCAAACCAGAAGTCCCTTCATCAGGGTCCAAAGTGTGATCAGCTTTTCTACTCTGCCCAGATGGAGCAGTAATTTTACTGGATGGATGGCTTTTGGCTGTTGCTTTTCTGTGCAATTCCTGTATACAAGCTTTTAGTCTCCAGGTGGGTTCACCATCCTACTTCCTCACATCCTCCTCCTGGTCATGCAGGAAGAACGACAGCATTGCATGTGGCTACCCTCTGCCTTGAACAGACAAAGGCTGACTCATAATTGCTGAGGCTTTGTTGGGTGTGGATGAGGAAAGCCTATCCTTCTTGGATTGCTCACGCTATTTTTGGGTCGGTTCCTTCACAGCTGAGACACAGGCCTGTAGGGAGGCAGCAAGATTATCTTTGTATTCTTGGAGTTATCTGGCCAATCCATCCATAGTTGGTGCCTCCATGTGGAAAAGAAGAAGAAGAAGGAAAAGAAGAAGAAAAAGAAGAAGAAAAAGGGGGGAATCTCCCCTCCCCACAAAAAAACAAAGAGAGAAAAACAGAGCCCAAGAAAAAACAAGTGATGCAAATGAAAACAGTTATTGACCACCAACTGACCAATGCCCAGTCCATTCCTGAGCAGCAGCCCCCAGAGCAACCTTCCTTGTGCGCCCCCAGCCTACTCGCTGGTGGAGTGGGGTGAGGAGTAGAAAAGGCTTTGAGTCTATGTAAGCACTGCTCAGCAGTAACTATAACATCCCTATGTTATTAACACTGTTTTCAGCACAAACCTAAAACATAGCCCATACTAGCTACTATGAAGAAATTTAACTCTATCCTAGAAAAAACTAGTGCACCCAGTCAAAATCCTTGATGTTCACAACTTTTTGATTGAGGTGTTCAAATATGGATTTATTAGTGGAGAGCAATCTAATGAAAATCTTTGGGTGTTAAAGATCATAGAATCATAGAGCAGTGTAGGTTGGAAGTACCTTAAAGGTCATCTGGTTCCACCCACCCTGGCATGCTCAAAGCCCCATCCAACCTGGCCTTGAACGCTGCCAAGGATGGGGCAGACACAAATGGGCCAGTGCCTTGCGACCCTCACAGTGAAAAATTTTTTCCTAATGTCTAATCTATATCTCCTCTCTGTCAGTTTAAAGCCATTCCCCCTTGTTCTGTCACTGCTTGCCCTTGTAAAAAGTCCCTCCCCGGATTTCTTGCAGGCCCCCTTTTGGTACTTGAAGGCTGCTGCAAGTTCTCCCTGCAGCCTTCTCTTCAGGCTGAACAAGCCCAGCTCTCTCAGCCTGTCTCCATAGGAGAGGTGCTCCAGCCCTCTGATAAATTCTGTGGCCTCCTCTGGGCTTGCTCGAGCAGGTCCATGTCCCTCTTGTGTTGGGGCCCCCAGAACTGCCCACAGTACTGCAGGTGGGGTCTCACAAGAGCAGAGTGGGGGGGCAGGATCACCTCCTTTGACCTGCTGGTCACGCTCCTTTTGATGCAGCCCAGGATATGGTTGGTTTCTGGGCTGCAAGTGCACACTGCCATGTACTGTTGAGCTTCTCATCAACCAACACTCCCAAGTCCTTCTCTGCAGGGCTGCTTTCAATCCATTCTTCCCCCAACCTGTAGCTGTGCCTGGGATTGCCCTGACCCAGGTGTAGGACCTTGCACTTTGCATTGTTGAACTTCATGAGGTTGGCATTTGCCCACCTCTCAAGCGTGTCAAGGTCCCTCTGGATGGTATCGCTTCTCTCCAGCATATTAACCGAACCACACAGCTTGGTGTCATTGGCCCCTAAGAGGGCCTACAAGAAAACTGGAGAGGGACCTTTTACAAGGGCATGTAGTGACAGGACAAGGGGAAATGGCCTTAAACTGACAGAGAGGAGATATAGATTAGATATTAGGAAGAAGTTCTTTACTGTGAGGGTGTTGAGGCCCTGGCACAGGTTGCCCAGAGAAGCTGTGGATGCCCCATTCATGCCAATGTTCCAGGCCAGGTTGGATGGGGCTTTGAGCAACCTGTTCTAGTGGAAGATGTTTCTCCCATGGCAGGGGAGTTGAAACCAGATGATCTCTATGGTCCCTTCAACCCAAACCGTTCTGTGATTCTGTGATCCTATGTCTTAGAAACTAAAAAAAGACCAAACCCCACTGCTGGCCGCAAACCCCATGCATTTCAGCTTGGTTTCTGGTCACTAGATGGCAGCAGATTCAAAAGAATTGCGGAAAAATTACAGCTCAGCGTTGCCAATGAAAACAGGGTTTAGAGACGTGCTTATGCAGTGAAATAAAGGTACATTATTAAAATATAATTAAAAATTAAGGTAGTCTGAGTAAGGACAACGGGCAGTGATGGCAGCACAGCCTTCATCTCGGTCTGGCAAGTAGAGTCTTCTGCCACAGTGCTTGGCTGCCCATCCAGGTTAGGGTTTCTGCCATTCCCTAGGCTCACTAGGTCAAAGCTAGCATGCCTGTGCCTCCCTGTGCCACATCCAAGTGCTCATTCTCTGTGACAATAGCATCTAAGAGAATATTGTAGAATAGGTTCCCATTCTGTGGAAGACTTTCTTATTGTAATGTATTTTCACCTGTGTCCTTTATTTGCCCTGAAGAGCAAAGGCTGTAAAGGAAAGGCAAGTAAAATAATATTTAGCTAAATATCAACATTACCTTAAAAAGCTCTAGATGACCGCCATATCTGATCTTTTCTTGAGAATGGATTCAATTGCCTCAGATATACAACAAGCCTATACCTGTTGTAACATTGATAACTTGAGAAATAAGGGCACTCAGGAGAAATTCCTAAATGGAAAGGGTAAAACCTGCTGGCACAGATGGAGTTAGAAGAGGTGTCTGTCCAGGGTCGTAGATCTGTAAACTTCATTCCAGTTCCCAAAAGTTTGTCAATACCACTGTCACAGAATCACAGAAAGGCTGAAGTTGGAAGGGGTCACATAGTCTACCTACCTCTCTCAAGCAGGGTCACCTGCAGCAAGTTACCTAGGACCATGTCCAGTTGGATTTTGAGTATCTTGAAGGATGGAGGTGCTGCAGCCTTTCTGGGCAACCTGTGCTGGACTTTGACCACCATCACAGTAAAAAAGTGCTTTTTTGTGTTAAGATGGAATGTAATGTTTTAATTTGTGCTGATTGTCACTTCTCCTGTCAGTGGGCACCTCTGAAAATAGCCTGGCTCTGTCTCCTCTACACTCTCTCATCAGATATTTATATACACTGATGAGATCCCCTTGAGCCTTCTCTTCTCCAACTGAACAGTCCCAGCTGTCTTACCCTTTTCTTGTATGAAAGATGCTGCAGTCCCTTCATCATCTTTGTGGCCCTTTGTAGGATTTGCTCCAGTATGTCCATGTCTTTTTGATTTTGGGGAACTCAGAACTGGGCCTAGCACTATAGATATCTCACCAGAGCTCAGTAGAGCAGAAGGATCACCTCCCTTGACCTGCTGGCAGTGTTCTTCCCAGGAAGCTGCTGACCTTTGCCGCAAGGGCACATGGTTGGCTCATAGTTAGTTAGGTGAGCACCAGGCCCCCAGGCTCTTCTCTGCAGAGCTGCTTTTCAGCTGGTTCAGCACCCAGCATGTACTTGTGCCTGAGGTTGTTCCTGCCTATAGTAGGACTTTGCACTTCCATTTGTTGAACTTCATGAAGTTCCTCTGGGCCAGTTTCTCCAGCCTGTCCAGCACCCTCTGGCATACCAGCCTCTCTTCCCAGTTTTGTACTGTCTGCAGACTTGGAGAGGGTGCACTCTGTACCCAATGCCCAGGTCATTCATGACAATGTTGAACACTAGTGGCCCTAGCATCAACCCTTAGGGCACACCACTAGGAACTGGCCTCCAACTGGACTTTGTGCTACTGATCACAGGCTGAAAGCTAAAAAGTGAGAGAGAGCTATGTAGCCACATCCTCCTAGCAGCAGCTAACATGGCAAATCTGTGGCGCAATATAAATGGCAAAACTGTTCATGTGCTGGCACAGCCTGCAGTCGTTCCCCACATGAACTAAATAATGCTGGCAAGGGGATTTTCTAATCTGTAGGACTGCGTCTACAACAAGGCTTTTGCTGGCAGAAGCTGAATGTGTGATTTTCCATGGCAATGTAAAGTGTAAACTAGGTTTAATGTGTGAAAGGGTAATGAAGCCTGGTTGTGACGCCGTCTCATGGCAAACATTCCAGGATATGTGCTCACCCCATAAAACAGATGTCTCCTACTCTCAGAGCAACCAGGGGATTTTGACAAGATTGCTGATGTTACGGAAAATATTAAGCAATAATCCCTTTCATCAACCTAATTCCCAGTTCCTCAGCTAGCTAAAATGTTGTAAGTCTTTTATTATAGTGGTTAGTTTTACAACCCCCACATTTTTTTGAGTTCCCAGGTTAACGGATTTTTGTGAACATTATAATAAATTGGAGGTACAGAACATGACAAGTTGCTCATTATGAGAATTTCTTGTTGTAAAAAGTGTATAGATAGTATTGAATTCCCTAATTTACTGTTTATAAGAAGCACTACTTTGTAAAAAAGAACTAAATTAAATAGTTTCAGTAAATACAGCCTGCAGGTAGATGTAGATACATGTGTGCATATGTGAATGTGTAAATATGAGGGGTCAGATACTCAGTTCATTTGAACTGATGTATTTCTATTGACTTAAAAATTAGAAAATAACCGCAATTCAGGAAACAGTATGGACTGAAGATTGTCTTACGCCAAGATTTTCTCAAGATGATTGCCAATAACAACTGGGCTGTAAAATTCAAAATTGTGCATTCCATGTAGCCAAGAAGTCCTGATCTTCCTCCGATTCAGTTTCTCCTGCATTTAGTGGCAGTGCTTAGAATCTCTAAAAATCAGGCTAGCTATGTAAGACCCATGTGTTATCTGATATTTAAAATGGAAATGTTTGCTTCCATTTTAAAGTAAACTCTATGGGTGTGCTTTTGTACCATGTAACTTGCATGGGTTATAAGTGAGAAGTGACGGGCAGATGAGGAGGAACAAGGCTTTGTAATATTGTTCATTTTGGGGGACATTTCCCATGTTTCCCCTCCAAAACCCACTTTTGGAGCCCTAACAACGTATAGTTACACAGCAGGACAAGACCCAGAGTATTACTCAGCTCTGAGCAGTATCCTGTGTGTCATGAGGCAGCATGGTGCAGGTGCAGGTGAACAGAGCTGTGCTGGAAGTGGTCCCCACGGACCTCACACAAGGACCTTTGCTTTGTCCTGTGGCACTAACCCCTGAGGTGGGAGAGCACATCCTCTGTGCTGCTGCAGCTGTAGCTCCTCTCTCTGACCACTCCGGATAAACAGGGAAGGACGCGCTTTCCGCTGCACGTTGGAGGTTGGATGCTGGATGCCTTGCTCGTGCCTGAAAAGCATATGGAGATCTTCCAGCTGTCCATTGGGAACAAGCACTGCCACTCTGCTAAAGCTGTTAGATACCTGAAAATGTAATGTAAATATCCAAAGGCCCCCAAAACTGCTCTGAAAAGATTTCAGGCTGTAAAAGAGGACATAGCTGAGAAAATCAAAGAACAGCTCTGTTTGGAGGTATCAAAAAGGAATAAAGAGAACTACTGAATAATGCAACTTTTTTGAACTAGTTTTCCCTTGCAAGTCTATGTATTCTTAAGAGGACAGCTGACATGGGGAAATATGAGTTAGCTCCAGTCAGCTGTAACTACACAATGCTGGCATTTAGAGAATTGTTAGCATTGTTATGGGGTGGTTTTCCAAGCAGTGGAGACACATTATCTTTATGTGGAAAAGGTCTGCCTTCCTCCTAAAGGAAGCAGAACAACAATTATGCATAAAAGACAAACAAATTCTATTGTGTTCTTTGTATTCCTATCAAAACATTCCTCACAGAACATCTACTGTTAGAAACAGATTGTATTATCTTTTCACATACATCAAGTTATTTGTATTTAGGCAAGTTTAAAAAGCCCCTTGAGTATATGAGGAATGTAGGAAGACGTAAATATTTCTGAAATGGGGAAACCAGGAAAGTGGACAGTCTTAAGCCAAAAGCTTTAAGACTGCCTTTCTGACGCTAGGTCATTACATATGTGGATTAGAGGATTATTTGAAAGAAACAATGAGGTTTTAACTGGACATATTGATATATACATATTGATACACATAGTTATTTATAGTTTCCAAGAAAGTGTGTAGGCAGCTTGATTGCCAAAATCGGAGGTGCAAGTTGTTACACAGAACACTGCTGGTTTGTTTGATATATGCACTAGTACATTTGTCCTTAGTCTGAAGCAAATCAGTTCTGCCTTTAACAGTTCCTTTGTGGCACGTAACAGCGAGCCAATATTATATATAAACTCGGAGTGGTTTAAGGCTTCTCCGTAGCATAGGCAAAATTGAATTTTGCTTCCCTATGAATTTTGCTTCCCTACAGCACTTTTGCAGGCAGAAAAGTATATATATGTTTTAGTCAATGGAAATAATAGCTATGTTTTTATGTTTACAAGAGTAATTTCCACCAGGAGGTGGGGGGAGATAACTTGGGATTATTTTACTGCAGTGACAGCTCCTTGTTCTTCAACTGAAAATCTGATGCTAGTGAGTGGTGATGTGGTAATTTAGCATCATTGCCAATGACAGAATACTGTAATACTGTGCTGCATCTGGGTAACATCCCCCAGTCTGAGATCAAGTTGAATTACTATTGTTAACAAACCCACTTGATGTGTTCTTGGAGGAGGTAATTCAGTATTACCCATGATTTACTGATAGGACAGATGGGCCCAGGAAGTGATTTCCTTTGGGTCAGGGAAGAACAGGACTGAGAACAGTCCCCTTCTTGGCCAAGGAGGAGATGAAGTGGTCTTCTCCACAGCCTCGATCTTCTGCTATCACCTTCGTAAGTCACCTCCCCAGGCTGACAGGTGCCTCAAAGCCATATACATACTTCAACTATGCATCCTCTGTGGAGATACTGCAGGGACTTTTCTCTGTCCTGCACTGAGGATTGGCCATGCTGAATTCTGTCCAACACAAGAACGCTGCAAGATGTAGATTCATATTTTCACGTATATATTCTTGTATACAGGGAATATACAGCATGAAGTGCAACGATAGACTGACATTAGAGACAGTTCCCTTCCCTCTCTGCTTTTTCTGGCAGCAGCTGAACATGCACCGACAACACACCTTCCATTACTAATATTTTGAAACCTAGAGCAGGAGAGTGCCTCAAACCACAGCCTTATAATGAAGAATACACACAGCTGCAGTAACAACCACATAATTATTTAATTAGTTTTTGACAGCTTCAAATTGCACAGGCAAAGGAATGCATGAACCACACATGGAAATCTGCCAGCAAAGGTTTTACACGTACACAGATGGTTTTAGCTATTGTAAGCGCTAAGCCAGGTTGCTGTACTTTTACTGCAAAACCTAATAGCACATCATGCACTGCAGAAGTTGTATCAGGGGAATGAAAATGGCACATGTAATTATTTTTTCTCCTTTATGTCATAGTGTTGCTTTCGTTGTATTTAACTTCCCATAACTGAGCCTTTTAAGGCCAAAGATGGGACTACTTTAGCACTAATTTAAGTAATCTGTGAAGTAACAGCTTCTTTGGGCTTTTGGAATAAGCAATTATAATACCACTAATTAACATTATATAGAATTTTCTATTTTAAAGTCCTCTTATGGATATGAAATAAATAACACCTCCGTTGGGAAGTTAGGTATTGGTATTTTTATTTCGAAAAAAAGAAAACTGAAGCTCAGAGAAATGTACTAATTTGCCAGAGGCCACAGCATGACAAAAGAGAAATCAAATTAAGAATTTCCTCAGTGTTCATCTGGCTCTGCAGAGAGTTAGACAGCAAGAAATTTCAATATAGAAATGAAGGAAAAATAATTGCCTGCACCAAAATGGATGAGGAGGGCACTAGTATTAGTAGCAATCCGTCTTTGGAAAACAGATTATTCCAAAGGGGAAGATAATAATTTAGAAGTGAAGGAAAGCATAATGTACTGTAAATATTTGCTCTTCTGCTGCTGCAAAGCCAACACCCATCTCCCAAGTCACTCCAAAGTGTTTATAATTTCCATGTGTCGCGAGCACCATGATTTTATATTAGAGAGGAAAGGATTTCTCCTGAGTGCACCTAATTAAGGCTAACAGTTAAAATAAAACACAAATTAATTCAAAACTTCACTCTGTGCTCTAAATGAACACAAACGTTGTCTGAGGTTTAAAAAGTTAAGTCCCCCTTTTTTCCACATAATTGTAGTTTTCATATTTTCCAGCCTTTGCTTTTTGTGGTTCTGGCTGGGATAGGAAATGCTAAAAGCCCACAAGAGAAGGCTATTCCCATAGAGCTGTGTAAGATATTCACAACAAAAACCTAAACCATGTGGAACACATGTGGTTTCAAGTTTCACAAGAAAGTCAAAACCCAGACTCTGTTTGTTGAAGTTTGTAACACAGTTTGAATGAAACTGGGCCTGTTTTCAAGAATATCTGGTTAGATTCCTGTTTTTGAGCTGAAACCATCCAAAATGTGCAGTTTGGCAGGGTCTGAGAAGTTATGGGTCCTGATGCCACTTGCTGTGGATGGGTGGTGAATGGAGGGGACAGTAGGGCTGTGATGCCTAGCCAGTGGGAGCAGGGCAAGGGCAACAGCTGGGGCTTCGGCTGGGGCTGTGAAACAAGCACAGCAATGGTGGTTCTTCTGATGTAGAGGATGGTAGTCAAGAGCAGCTGTGTGAAAAGTCATGTGGCTCACATCCAGTGTGGGAGATTCTAGAGAGGTCCAGCACACCCCTCAAAGGGTACCTTGCTATGCAATTTCATGTACTCCCAGCACAAGCCTGAGAATAAAGATTAGGAGACCTCAAATACTTGAGGACTGTATCCACCACTACATTGCATTTTGTAGGATTTATGTGGATATCATTGCAGGCACAGGGAAAACATAGCTTTACTTTACTTATAGAGATCTCTCTGACTAAGGAAATGAAAGACTGAAGAAATATTTAGCACCTGTGATGAAGCCTTGCACACAGAAATCTTTGAAATAGCTAATTCCACTTAAGAGTATTTGCTTCACTGTCCTGCCGTAACACCTTGGGAATTACTCTCAAAAGGCACACACATTTTTAAGAGCTGTATAGGAGTCACTTGTTGATGCCGCAACCTCAATCTTCAGAGATGCTATTGACATAAAAATTGTGAGCTAAATTCTGGTATTGCAAGGATGGATATCAGAGCAGAATTTTGTCTTGTGTATTCCTGGAAAGATCTTTAGCTGAGCTACTAATATTACTGATTTGTTGAAACTGAAAGGTTTTAAAATTCACCTTTAACTTTCTCTGCTGCTAATTGCTTTTAAAAATTCTGTCATTGCTAGCAATGAGAGTAGGCTAGAAAACTTACAAGCAAGGTTTAAAAAATATGGCTAGAATGGAGTATTACCTTTATAGATGGGTTTATTTCTTGATCTCATACACATAGATACCAGTACATTCTCCCACATATATTGCTATGTTTGGGAATATTTCACGGTGAAAATAAAAGTTGTTTTTTTCTGAGGCCAAAAATTAAGCAAAGAACAGAGCAGATGGTTTCTGAATACACGGAAAACCAGCATATGCCTGTGTACAAGGTAAGAGCTGCATCTCAGACTAATGAATACTAAGTATAGTTTCCCTGTTTTCTTTAACAGTATTTTGTATGTGCAGTTCTGTGAGTTAAGCTCAGTGAGGGTGATAGTTATGCTCACAAGTGAAATATAGCTCATTACAGCTCCAGTTCTTCCATATGCACTCTCTTTGATTAAGCATAGGTCTGTCCTATGCATGAGAATTATTTAGTACCCCCGGGTTTTTTTTCTTCCCTCAGATGCCCATGTTTTGGCTTTAGGTGGTGTGGTGAACTCCCGTTTGACAACAAATCTTTTAATGCAGCATAATTCTGCTCTGAATCTTAACAAATGTCCACAGTGTGGAACTTTCATTATTCACACCTGCTGTTGCTCCTCGTAACAAAAATATTAAAGGAAGCAGACAACATCATCCACCAGTTTGCTTCCCCAAGATACAGTCTGACCATACACTCATCTTGTCCAGAGCTAGCTGAAAATCTCCCAGATGGCTGGGGTTTCACCACTTTCCTAAGTGACAGACAAGTGCCTTTGTGGTTTCTGTCATGATGCTGTTCTCTTGTTCAAACAGAGCTTGTGGGAAACACCCCCAAAACAGCTTTGTTTTCTTTTAACACCATCCTTTTTCCTGGTGCCCCCAAGAAGCAGACAGCAGTTGAGCTTTGGGGATGTTGAGACTCCTAGCAAGTTACTGTTGCCCTGCACCAGTCTGCCTGCATCCTCTTCCAACCTCTCTCCTTGGCTGCAAGCTCTTGCAGGCAGGGGCTGCTTGGACAGTGGTGTCCCCAATGCAATGAGCAGCGGAAGAGCATCTACCACCTCATGGAAGTCCGCTCCAATGCCTTGCTTTGTCTACATGCTGCTCCAGAGCATGGGGCTCGTTCTATGCTGGGCAGCCATTTGGTGTACATCTGGATACACTGTCTCTCTTAACGTGATCACAGAAGCAAAGCGTTACAGGGGTCTCCTGAGGCTTTTATGGCATGGGATATCAGAACTGCAAATGCCCATCTGGGCTCTGCTACCAGGGAGCCTGAGAAAGTCCCAGAGTATGAAAATGCCCTTTTATTCGTAGGACAGTGATCAACTTGCCTGTCTTTAGGAATAGAAACAGAAAATGTGAGAGTTTAATTTAGTTCACCATAGCAGAATGGAAATGGAAAGTTCTACCTGTTCTGCTTCACCACCAAAATTTATTTTGTACTTATGCTGCAACATTTGTCATTATAACAAATAGAAAAGAATCATTCAACAAGTGATTAGAAAAACCCAGGAAGGGCATATTGCTTTTAAAAATCATATTAATTTGTAATGGTTGCATTGCAGAGTAGCAATATTTCTGTTTGTAAAGTTTCTTACTCAGTTCTAAGACTCAGGTATGCTGAATTACTAGTATCTAACAGTAAGATCAGTAGAGTTTAAAAAAAGAGAGAGAGAAATTAAAAAAGCAGAAGCTGCTGTGGATACTGCCAAACCACTTCTCAGCTTTGTAAAATCAAGCACATGGGCAAGTTTCCCACCACAAAATCAGCATAAATACCTTTCCAGATTGCTTAATTTTTTTTCTTTTTGGCAGTTTCCACCCTAGTATTCTGACGGCAATATGATAACTTATCAAAAAATCTTAAAATAAATTTTCTTTCAAAAGGAGATTTAAAAGTATTTTGTTGCTTGTTTGTGCAACATATCTTTTGTATTTCTTAATGCTGTATCAAAGGTCCTGGAATAGCACTGGCATTCTTTCGCTTCTAGGAAGCCTGATTCTCTCTCTTTCCCTCAGGTTGACTGGCTTCTTACTTGACAGTTTAATTCACTTCAGCAGCTTGGTGGAATTAAACATAGCACAATCTTACCTTTAACAATTAGTGCTTATTATATTGCTTGTTTTTTCCCCAACAAAAATGAAATATCACTATCACAGATTTTTCCAGTGGGAATTATTGTGTGGAGTTCCACACTGAATGTCACTCCATGCTTGAAAACTCTTTGCGGTACCTACTTTGGATTACAAGTAAACAGCAAGTTTTGATTGAAAGAATGGCTGTGACCCAATCATTAACTACCATACATGTCATTTTGAAATGATGGAAATAATTGCCATTGACAGTTTTACTTTGTAGAAGCCTATTTTCCTCCCTTCAGATACTTTTTTATCTGGGTTTACTGGAAAAAGTGAACAAACACAAGGAAATGCTTTCAAAATTATCAGCTTCTAAAGAACACCAGTAATCACTTTGCATAATCCACATCTGGGCTCAATCCAGTTTTCCTTAATTAACTACAAATGCAATGCCTGCTGCTATGTCTCAAATTTTCACTGCATGTACCTATTACAGTGGAAAATGAATTGGATTCTCAAGTTAAAGAGTATTACTTAGGTGGCTAAGTGGATTTAGAAACTATGGCCTTGCTTGTACTGTAAATAGTGCAGAGATGACTGTTTTTTGCTTTTAGAACCAGGGCACTTCCATGTGTGAAGATCACAATGGCTACATACCCTAGTAAACAGATATTTAACAGGTCAGTAACCAGTAAATCACACGCAGATACTCAGGCCTTCTGTTCATTCTGTAAACACAAATATTATTGTTAAACAGCAAGTAACTACAGCTTATATATAAAGAGTCTGAGGTCCATATGACTGCCTTTCATATTTCCCTTGTTAAGGCTGGGCGTGGTATTCACATACATTGAAAAATCCATGCTGTGCTTATATCAAAGTGCTCCTGTTAGTTGACACACAGTGCTTCAGAGGTGACACTGTTGTCGGAAGAATGGGAAGATCAAGCAGCTAACTTGCCCAAGAATATCCCATTTCTGTGTGATTTGGGATAAAGGATACATGAAGTCATATATTTTTCCTGCAGTGAGAAAAGAAAACAGGTCATCCTCAAATATCTGTTGAAAATGTTATCAAAGGAGAATGCGCCCTACTAAATGTGCTAGTGGCCTAGGAGTAGTTCAAGTAGGTGAATAGCATCTTTCAGCCCTCTGCCATTACTAGTTTTCATTTCTCACTATGTCATTTGCATATATATGTATATGTATGGCTTCAAGTTGCACCAGGGGAGGTTTATATTGGATATTAGGAAAAATCTCTTCAGTGAAAGGGTTATCAAGCACTTGAAGAGACTGTCCAGGAAAGTGGTTGGGTCACCATCTCTGAAGGTATTTAAAATACATGTAGAAATGGTGCTTAGGAACCTGGTTTAGTGGTGGACTTGGCCATTTAGGTTAACAGGGGGACTTGATGATCTTTTATTATGTTTTTTTTTCTAACCTAATGATAATGGATCTTTTCTAACCTAAATGATTCTATGATTCTATGCATCACTGTCCAGTCACAACATCCTGTTTTTGTCAATGGTCACCCAAACAAGAAATACAAGAGTGTCTCTTGGTGTCCTGTTGGCTGAAGGATTTTGAAGTGCAGCACCACATGTGTGGGACCCCTGGCGTCAGTGTTGCCTTCGTCATTTGCCAGTGCTCCCTTCTCCGAGCCTGTGCCAAACCCTAGCTTTGAAAAGGGAAAAATGATCTGCTCTTGAAGACGTATGTTTTTTTAAATTCAAATGTGCAAGGGAAAACCCAACAAAACTTGAAATGATTTCCTGTCTCATCCTCTGCTTTCTTCCCCCTGCAAATTTTCCTCACTGATGCACTGTTTAAGTCATGATGCAACCCTTTGCCAAGCCAATGGAAGCCTTTCCAAGAGCTTGAGAGTATGATAGATCCATATCTAAATGGAAATATAAAAATGGCTTAAAAGCTAATTTTGTTAAGGGAAAACAATGAAAAAGCATTTGGCACTTAGACCAAGAAATACAGTTGCTAGGTTTCACCTGGATTTCTAAATCCCTGGGAACAAATCTGGCAGGCCACTGTGCTCCTTCAGCTCCTGGCTGCAATGTGCAGGAAGGAAACACAGACATCAGGTTCAGGTCTGTGTGCATGCATTCAAGGATCTGCTTGCTTCCTCCCGCTTCCAACCTGCACGTGCTATGCACCTTTTTCTGACGATAAACTCAATAACATTTGTAAACATTTTGCCCTCAAGCAGTTGGTACAGAGGTGGCTTAATTTAAATAAAATAAACTATTCTTTGAGTCTTTCCCTTCTTGCCACTTCAGGCCTGTGTAAACCTGATGTAGCTCTTTGAAAGTCTGTGGAGTTAGGTTGCTGTAACTACGGGACAGTGCTGCAGGGAACAGCTAGCCCCTTTCTCATAATCCATCATGCAGAGGCAGCAAAGTGGCCCCAGAAGGTTTGTAAGGAAGGAGCACAGACACAGATGCCTCCACTGCAATTGCCTGGGGCAGAAGCAAAATGTGGAAGTCCAGCCTCTCTCTTAAAACTGAGAGTTTGGAAGATATTTCTGTTTAGCCTACAATAAATGCTTTCCCCTCCCCTACCCCAACAGTTCCTCCCTGTCCTTCAGATTTTAAAGCACACAATAATCTCACACTTGTAATACATGTTTATGAGGTACCCAATCTCTTGGGTGTCATGGGACAGCTCTGGTGATCTAACTGGAACCAGACTGATTTATATGAGTGGAGGCTCTGGCTGACTGTGTCTGCTCAGAGCTTGGCTCATGGCTGCAAAAGTCTGCAGAGAAATCTGTCCCAAAATATGCTGTCCAGCTGTTTCATACCCCATTTATTAGTGACAGCAGCTGGGGCTTATGCTTTTCTGCTTTCCCAAATGTGCTACTAAGGAACTGAAGATTGAAATAATTTCTTCTTCTGTTCACATTTTTAGTTGGTTGTCTTAGGTAAGATGTTCTCTTGGAAATGTTGTTTAATAATACCCACAAGTATTTCCAAGCTAACTAAGTTAGTTTTCTAAAGAAGGATTAAAAAAAAAAAAAAAGACAAATTGGAACCTTATGGACTATTAAAACTCTCTGCTAGAATGAAATGTCAGCATGATTGATATGTAGAAATTCTCTTTTTAAGGCCATTAAAACACTTTGTTCCAATCTTCAAGCTCTTGGGAGAAACCTCTCTAAATTGCTTCCCTGTTGTCTAATTTCTGAATATATCCTGCCCAGAAGCAACACAACAATAGGAATACAAACACCAGGTGAGCCACATGCATCAGCAATGGTGGGGAAAATGTCTTAGTTTGTTTGTTATTCAAACATTTTGTTAAGAAGAAGAGAAAACAATAGCTGGAGTCTGTAAATGCCCCCAGTAAATCGAGTAAATAGCTCACTTTGGAAACATTTCTGTGTCAAGGACACTGAATCCCTTGTATCCTTGAAAACCCAAACCATATCTATTGAGCTAAAACAGAAAAAGAAAATATTAAAAATTTCGTTGGTAAAGGTCATCTCTATGGAGTCATTCGGCAATATTTCAACAGTATATTTTACACTGAAATACATACGCACAGGGGCCTTGGTGTTTCTTACAGATTTTGTGCTAAGCTGATGTGCTTTCTTCAAGTGTATTTCCAATTCAGCAAATAAACGAAGGACTGCAAGGGAATTTTGCAGGAAGCCTCAGAACTGCTGGGCTGTATTTGTTCTTGAGACATAGATATGTGCTTGTTGCTACCTGCGAGCTGGTCAGAGCTGATGGCAGGCTGCGAGCGCTGCAGTGCCAGCCTGGCAAAGTTAGAGCAGCAGCAGGCAGCTGCCTCATTTTCTGGCTCTCAGCAGTATGTGGGTGAAGAAAAATAATGTTAGCGTTTGGCTAACATCACACGATGGCTTCCAAAGTATCAGTTCAGCAGGCTTCTCTCATCCAGCAAAAATGGGCTCTTGCTGGGTATGAGCAGTAACACACACACCCACACCCATAATCAGTGGGTGTGAAATGTGAAAAGGATGTTTGCCAGGGAGCTTTCAGATCCCAAGCTGTGAATGGGAACTGCATGCTTGGAACGGAGGCATGAGAACACTCTTGCTGTTTGCGTCCTTTTGTTCCTCTGACATTTTGGGATTTTATGTGGGTGTGATGACAAATCCCCCTAAAGCCCACAGAACCAAGTCACGAGTTTCAGTGCAAGCTAACAGAGGAGGATCGCTCCTCAGAAATATGGCTGTGGGGAAACAGAGAGCAAGCCCTGGAATGCGCTGGAATGATTAAACTGTGCCCAGGCTCCTCTAGCTGGGAGCACTCAAAGTGAAGGCAGAGGGGGAAGCACTTCAGTCCCTTCCGCTGCTTCCATGTTGCCTACTTCCGATTGCCACTGCCGCAGCATTGCTGACTGCTCCCCAGCTCAGAGTCTCCCACAGGATGCTTGAGGCCCACGCAGATAAGCACATTAGCACAGCTCGTATCTGTACAACTGCATTACTTTCACACAAAAGCATGTTGCTTCTGGCTTGCACTTCTCATAAATGAGAATCAGCTCCAAACCACTTAGGAGCGCTGGTCCTGGAGGATTTGTTTTGAACGAACCCTACTGACAGCAGTATTAGGCTATGCATGCAGCTTCATGGACAACTCCAGAGATGGAGAGCACGGGGAGAATGCAAGGCTAGATGGACATGTAATAGTTTAGCGAAGAAGAAAGCGAGCCAGGAATTGTGGTGAGATTTGGGGACCTCGTCTGAGAACCTGGCTTGGAACATTGTCTTAGGGAGAGTCATGCAGCAGAGGACAAGGACGAGTGAGCATGACTCCACAGACAGCTACCTGAGCAGTGTTCATGCTGAAGCACTGCACGAGTCCAGGGAAAGACAGTGAGAGTGGGACGTTTTATCAATCATCTATTCATTGCTATAGCAGACTTTGCAAAGAAGAAAAAAACGCTCATGTCTCAGTTATGGAAACATTTCCTGCTCCAAATGAACTTCAGTTTAATACTATCAGCAAGTGAGCTAGGGGATTTGGGTGAGACTCACTCACCAAGTGAGGAATTTCACATCTGAGATTGTCATCTATCAATACTAGATAGACTATAGGTCTGCAAAAGAAGAAATTAAAAATGTGTCAGTTGACTGCAGGTGGAAAAAGAGTAGACTTCAGTTGCAGAGGACCAGGCTGCAAATCTATTTTCTTTAAACACCTCTTTTGCGCTATGGAAGTCTCCATCTTTTTCTTTCATAATGGAAAAGAAATTACTTGGATTTAAAACCTCACATAAAACATGTAAAACAAAGAAAAATTTAGACCAATATTGATGTTTAGACAGAAAGAAAACTGAATCTGTTATGATACAATTAAATTGTTCTAATACAATCAGAACAATTAAAAAGTTCTAATCATATGCTGTAGAACTCTTCTATAGCATATGTTTTCATATGGATATACATGATTTATCCAGGGGTTTAAATATATAATCCCTGGCATATGAAAATAAACATAGACCTCCTTTACACTTGAGGTCATACTGTGTTTTGCCCAGGCTGGCATAGGAGAGAAAGAAAGGCAGAAACTGGAGACAAAGTTATAAAAAAATAGAAAATAAACCACTAAGTAAATAATGAATAAAACCTCTAGGACTCAGAGAAAAACAGAGTGGTGAGAGGGGACAAAAAGCTTAATACAAAAATAACACAATCTAGAGCTGTAGAAGACACTCTTTTACAAGCTTTTTCTCTCTATTTTAAGGTAGAATGCCTTTGTTTTCTTTTAGTAGGAGGAAGAGGAGACTCAAAAGTTGACCCTCCATCAAGGTCCCAGAGATGGTGATGGGCTCTAGGAACATCGAGCCTAGGAGGGTCCTTCTCCCCTCTGGGAAGGCCTACCTCCGTAAAGTCATCATGTCATGCTCATGAACCAAAATTATGCTTGCATTGAGAAGAAATCCAGACCCAGGCTTCTAAACGCACAGAGAAAGAAGCGAAGCAAACCATCTCTAACTGTGCTAGCAGTGACGTATGCAACCAGTTTTGACTAGGTTTAAGATCATAGAATCATAGAATCATAGAATCGTAAGGGTTGGAAAGGAACTTAAGATCATCTAGTTCCACCCCCCCTGCCATGGGCAGGGACACCTTGCCCTAAACCACGTGGTTCAAGGCTCTGTCCAACCTGGCCTTGACCACCGCCAGGGATGGAGCATCCACAGCCTCCCTGGGCAACCCATTCCAGTGCCTCACCACCCTCACTGTAAAGAACTTCTTCCTTATATCTAATCTAAACTTCCCCTGTTTAAGTTTGAACCCATTACTCCTTGTCCTACCACTACAGTCCCTAAGGAAGAGTCCCTCCCCAGCATCCTTGTAGACCCCCTTCAGATCCTGGAAGGCTGCTATGAGGTCTCCACGCAGCCTTCTCTTCTCCAGGCTGAACAGCCCCAACTCTCTCAGCCGGTCTTCATACGGGAGGTGCTCCAGCCCTCTTATCATCCTCATGGCCCTCCTCTGGACTCGCTCCAACAGCTCCATGTCCTTTTTATGTTGAGGACACCAGAACTGTATGCAGCACTCCAAGTGAGGTGTCACAAGAGCAGAGTAGAGGGGCAGGATCACCTTCTTCGACCTGCTGGTCACGCTTCTTTTGATGCATCCCAGGATACGGTTGGCTTTCTGGGCTGCAAGCGCACACTGCCGGCTCATGTTAAGCTTCTCGTCAACCCCCAAGTCCTTCTCCTCAGGGCTGCTCTGAATCTCTTGTCCGCCCAACCTGTAGCAGTGCCTGGGATTGCCCCGACCCAGGTCTAGGACCTTACACTTGGCTTGGTTAAACTTCATAAGGTTGGCATCGGCCTGCCTCACAAGCGTGTCAAGGTCCCTCTGGATGGCATCCCTTCCCTCCAGTGTATCAACCGAACCACACAGCTTGGTGTCGTCGGCAAACTTGCTGAGGGCGCACTCAATCCCACTGTCCATGTCGCCGAAAAAGATGTTGAACAGGACCGGTCCCAACACCGATCCCTGAGGGACACCACTCGTTACAGGTTTCCAACTGGACATCGAGCCATTTACCACAACTCTTTGCGTGCGGCCATCGAGCCAGTTCTTTATCCACCGAGTGGTCCATCTATCAAATTGATGTCTCTCCAATTTAGAGACAAGGATGTCGCGCAGGACAGTGTCGAACGCTTTGCACAAGTCCAGGTAGATGACGTCAACTGCTCTGCCGCTGTCCATCAGTTCCGTGGCTCCATCATAGAAGGCCACCAAATTGGTCAGGCAGGATTTCCCCTTAGTGAAGCCATGTTGGCTGTCACCAACCACCTCGCTGTTTTTCATGTGCCTTAGCATGTTTTCCAGGAGAAACTGTTCCAAGATTTTGCCAGGCACAGAAGTGAGACTGACTGGTCTGTAGTTCCCTGGGTCTTCCACCTTCCCCTTCTTGAAAATGGGGGTTATATTACCCTTCTTCCAGTCATCGGGAACTTCACCTGACTGCCAGGATTTTTCGAATATGATGGACAGTGGTTTAGCAACTTCATTCGCCAGCTCCTTCAGGACCCGTGGATGGATTTCATCAGGTCCCATGGACTTGTGCACGTTCAGGTTCTTAAGATGGTCTCGAACCTGATCCTCTCCTACAGTGGGCCTAAGGTCTTCATTCTCACAGTCCCTGCATTTGCTTTCCAAGACTTGGGTTGTGTGGTCAGAGCATTTGCTGGTGAAGACTGAGGCAAAGAAGTCATTAAGAACCTCAGCCTTCTCCAAATCCATGGTAGCCAGTTCTCCTGATAGCTTCTGGAGAGGGCCTACATTGTCCCTAGTTCCCTAAAGATACTTTATTATTCGTGGCCAAATACAGACACATTATCTACTCTCCAACTTATTGTACAGACGCTGCTGTACTTTTGCTACCAGACTACTACTTTTTTCCTGATGTCCACCATAAACTTCAGCTATATGTCATCTAAAACTGTTCAGATGATAAATTTACTTCCACGTGTTTTCTTCTGACACCTCCGTCTTTGCAGATACTTAATTGTTATTACTAGTTAAGAGCAATGCTAACATCTTTAACAGTAAAGATTAACACAAAGAAATCGCACATCTTCTCAATCTCTTCATCTCCCTTAGTTACCCTCTGTAGCCTGTCTAGTCATCAGACCTCTCCCATTTCTTTCACAGGTTCACCGATTCAGGTATACCTAAGCGATCTGGTAGTGTTTGTTTTGAAGCTTTATGCTATTTACCATGGAAAATCCATCTTAATCCTTTTCTCTCCTAGATGGTACTCGAATTTATGTTCTTGTTTATTTACTTCATCTCTGGCAAATTTCTACATTCTGAAACTTTCTCTTTTCCTCAAAGGACCATGCTGCTATCTGGTTACATTGGTAGGTCTCTTGCCTCTCTGGTTTCCTTTCTTACTTGGTGGTGCATGCATTTCCTGAGTCTCAGTAGTCATCTTTCATATCTAAACTACTTTTGGGGGTTTTACACTCATTAAGTTATTGGCCCTTTGTAATTAATCTTGACTTTTTAGTGAAGTCACCCTGTCATAAAATGTTGATCCTTTCCATGTCTTTTCCAGGGTGTCAAACGTAACTATCACAGCTGCTGCTAGCTAGTGACATGAGTCCTCTTCTCAGGTGAATTAGCTGCTGTATGTTAGTTAAGACGAGATCAAAACTAGCTTCACCTTCTGCTTCAAAAATCCTCCAAATCACATATGTTTTGAGCATTAAGAAATCGGGTGTTTACCTTTGGGGCCATTTGGGAAGACTGTAACAGCAAACCACAGAGCTCTGTTGTGAAGATGAAAAGCTCCTTCTAATTAGAAGGGATTTGCCCCTAAGTGCTTGAAAACCACTGCCAATTTTGCTGATGTATAACTGATAGCAACAGGTTGTCATCCCCTTTGTGGAGCGTGCACTGGAGAAAGGTGAAATTCAGCTGAGAGAATTGTAACAGAGGGACTAGAAGACTCAAGGTTATTCTCTGGGCTCCAAGGCAAGAGTGCACACCCTATACCTCTGCAGCTGCGAGTCTCTCCTTGGCTTCGTGCTGTCCTTGTTCCTATTCACCCTCTCCCCAGCAGGTATGCCAGCAGTGAAGGTTCAGATGCAGATGCTGCAGCTTCCCAGTCTGCTGGAGGGGCCAATGGGACCTGCCACTGTGCAAAGGAAGGCTCTCAAAGAGGGGTGTCCCTCACCCTGCCCAGGAGTTAGGTTTCTGCTCTGTTTTTCATAGTTGTCTTCTGTTCCCCTCTGCTCCCACACACCTCACCCCTGCCCAGTCTCCTGGCCCAGGCAACCCGTTTCAGTCCCAGCCCCCACCCCAGCTAGCCCACTGGCTTCCCAGAATCCTTATGCCCAGCCACCATGCCTGCACAGCTACAGCTCCCCACCCCTGCCACCATCCTGAGTCCCCTCACTCTGTTTCAGGCCTCTGGTTGTGTCCTGCTGCAGCTCAGAAACACCACCCACTTCCCAGTCCAGCCTGCAGCATCAGTGCCACTGCCGGCTGCCACCTGGTTATCTCATTTAAAACACCCATCCACTTGACATGCCAGGACTCAGCTGGCATTTTAATTACATGCAGCAATGAATTACAGCTGGCCATTATAATTGCAGATGAGCACACTCTTTCTGCAGAGCCTCTGCTTTCTTCAAGCAGTGGCGGATGGATTTAACTCCTTCTTGTCACCACCTTCTAGCTAGGAGGGAGGAGGCCCTGACATGTCCTCCACTATGGTGGATTTGCATGTAGATCTGGGTGTATGTCAGAGAAACATTGTGGAGGCCCTGGAGCTAATGGCCCTATTGATTAATGGGAAATCTAACCCCTAAGCTCCTCTATCCAGCTTCTTGCATCACTGCTGCCAAACATGAGCCATGGGCTCAGGTTCCTCCCCAGAAACCTGTTTAGGGTTGTGAAACTGGCCCTGTTTTTCTCCCTCGTTGTGAACAGCTGATTTAGTCTGGTGGTACACAGGAAAAGAGCAGGTGCGTTCAGCCTGCCATCCAGATTGAGAAGTTATATAGCTCATTTTGCATTGTGGACCTCTCAAGGGCCAGGGCAGTGAGGAGCATGAACGAGTCTCTGCACAAACCTTGCTGCCACACTTAAATGTCCCCCCATGGGCTGCGTATTTCTTATAAACTTAATTGCCTGGGATTAGGGTCTATTTCCTGACACTGCTGTTGAGGTTAGAAATTCTTTTGTGCCTGGAAAGCTTCTGCTCGGTGGTTCACGTCCTGTCCTCGGGGAATCTGGGGCTGGTGGGGGCAGAAGCAGCCAGTCTTTGCACGGTGTGAATGAATTGGGATGAGGAATCCCTGCACCAGGGATTTCCCGGCCATCGGGAACCTGCTGGATTCCTCTAGGTGGCAGGAAGCGCACACCCCGCCACCAGGGTGCCGCCGCCGCAAACGCCGCAGCTCCCCAGCCGCAGGAGTTTATGAACTCGTAAGAGTCTAAGTGAGGGTTATTCTGAGATGGGGATTACATTTTATGAGTTGCTTGTCCACCAGCAACCTGACTGACAGGCCCCGACCACGGAGCTTGTTTGCTCTGTACCGCAGGCTTTCGGTTTCATGCTAAGGTTAGCCACTAAGCCATTCCCTTCCCTTCACCCTGGGTAATGCCGTCCAAGGTTTACTTACCTATGTAGCAAGAAGAGGTTTACGCGTTTTCAAAGCAATAAAGTTAAGCTGTAGCAGATAGATATAATGAGCACTACATAAACCAGTTGGAATCTGGGTGCCTGCTCCACTGATGTTCTAAAAAATGTTGGTGTGAGCTATAGCGGATATGATTTTAACGCACAAACCAAAAGACTGGATTTCCCCCCCTGGCTGTGAAATCTTTATTTCTCTTTATCCTAATTCATGTTACTCATGAACACCAGAAGATGTCCTTCAGACAGCCCAGGGCATTATTTTGGAGAGTGTAAAAATGCATAAGCGGCTGAGCTGAATGTACACTGGTGTGGTCTAGTCCAGCCACTGTGACCAGAAGGGGAGAGAAGGCTGCCTTTCTACCCCCACTAACCCTCTCCTGGGCAGAGGCTGACACAAACCCTTTGCTCACGTAGGGCTCTTCTCTTTCATGAGTGCTCTGCATGTGGTCTCAACCTGAGCACCAGCTTCTTCCCTACAACTCCCTGCCCTTGCAGGAAATGGCAAGCAGCTGATGGAAAGCCGTATGCTGCTGAGGAGCTCTGCTTTATTTTTCTGCAGAAAAGGTCCTGTTGGGCATCAGCTTTAACTCATCTTTTCTCCCCTGAGCATGATGAAGGGCCCCAGAAGGGCTGTGGTTCTGGTTGTTTGCTGTGGACCAAGTTATGCAATGTACTGCTGTGACATCTGGAGGTTAAGTTTTGGCCCATTTCTTGGGACCGTAGTTAACATCCACATGGGGAATTCTTGTTTTTAAGAACAAGAAGCACTATTCTAATTTTCAGTTTTTCTGTGACCTCATTCAATCTGAGTCATGTCCAATATAACTCTAGTTGTGTCATTTACAAAGATGAAGGAACTGTGGTTTTTTAAGTGGTGGCACAGGTTGCTTAGGTGAGCTACAACCTGGTAATACAAAATCTTCCTCATGTGTAAAACATCACCAGAAATTTCAGAATAGTAGATACTGCTTGTTCTGTTTAGCTAGAAAACATAATTATTTTCATTGCACTTGTAATTTAAATCCTAGGATTATTCTTCAAAATTATAGATATTTGTAGCTATTAAAATAATTTCAAATGGGATCAATAGTAGTATTACTTTGCCAGCATTATTTTGGCCTTCCAACACCACTGTCCCAAGCAACATCTAGATGAGCTAATCCCAGTTTATAAATTCTTCTCGAGGCTGCAAAGAACTGAATGGTAGTGATCCTACTCAGTTTACCTCCACTCTTTACCCAGGAGGCAATCACCTATTCATTCCAAAATGCCTGAAATAAAAGGTGCTGGTTTTGAGTCAGAAGGGAAAATAATACTTGTGTTTGCACAATGCACATCTGTGTGTAACTAATGAATTAGACCTAATGCAATACCAGGTCTGATATGTAACTCTGTAGCCATCAGACATTTGTGCTGTCAGAAACCAAACCACATGCAGCTCGCTTCATCTTGTCACCTTTATTTGCTCTCCATCTCTGTCACTGGTGAAGACATGTCAGTCTGATAGGTCATGAACTTGTACATAATGCAAAGATGTTGCAAGTCGTGTCATTTTTTAATGACGTTGGTATTCTCAGGGATAAGTCCCTAAATTTTGAAGAAAAACAAGAGCATGTGTAGCAGTTTTAAAGCACAGATAACATGATTTGTAACAGCCTTCATTAACAAGCACAGCATGGGATATGAGTCATCCTCACTGCAGTGGGGCAAGTTCTTCACCATTTCTTCTATCTCATTTCATAGGAGCATTTAGTTTATAGTAGATTAATGTCCTAACTTCCTAGCTTATTAGTGTGAAACACAATCACCCCTATGTAATAAGATTAGGCAGCAGGAACTTAACCCAGTGCTAATTTTTAATACATTTGCCCCCAGTTAGAACATAGGGTGAGAGCTAGCAGACTGGACACAGATTATCTGTTCATGCACAGTAGGAAAGTTATCATTACTTTTCATAAAACTGACCAGTTGCAAATATTTCTTGTGCTTTACATTCTTGTGCTGCTCCACCGAAATCAGGGCTCCTAGCTTTTAGAGGATAATAAAGCTCGAATGTTTGGACGACGTTACTAAACAAGACTCAGTAAGATCCTGGGGTAGGAAAGGTCTGAGCTGATTACCCTGCATACAGGATTAAGAAATGGTGGGCAGGTAACTTCATTTTCTGCTGCAGACAGTATTTCATGTTGCCAGTTGTAGCCCTTTGTAATGAACAAAAAAAATGCCCAGTGGCTTCAGTTAACTATAACTGAAACCCCAGAGTGGTGATATGCACTAAGCAATTTTGCTTGGTGCTTAACCTGATCTGATTCTTACTGCTTGCCATCGTTGTTTTAGACCTGCTGTTACAAAATGAGCAAGTTGTGTGTAATGCTGTCTGCCGCGTGCTTCCCTGCCATCTGTCCTCAGAGGGACATGTTCTGCAGTTGGAAGCCCCTATAACCTTGCTATCAGGAGGGAGGAAGTAATCTTCTAAGAGGTGCGCAAGGGACAAAAAGCTAAATTCCTTGCACGTAATTGAAAATTCCCTGTTGAAGCTCTGGGAGCAGAGCTTGCTTGCCATCAGGCTTTATAGTTCCAGGAAGAGAGGAAGTTAGCTTCGCAGAGCGGGAAACCACTGTGGCTACATAATGGTCCCCGTAAAGAGGATTGTGTGTTCCTTTGAATTTTTATATTAAAAAATCATCTCAATAGCATATCTATCATTTTTCCCCATGGCCACATTTTATCAAAAGCCTTCGGTATAACAAGGAGCTTTTCAACAACAGGAAAGTCATTTTGTCAGTTGAACATGCTATATAATTAAAGGATTAACATTTTCTCTGAAATGGAATTAAGAAACAGAAACGGGTCTGGAGTTAACTCCTTCATGGTTAGATGACTGGCCAAGGATTTGAAGGTGTAAAATTTCACCAGGAAATGTGCATTTTGGCTGGAGCTGTGCAAAATAAAGCTGTGAAGAGGTTTTGGACTGAAATGTTTGAAAAATTTTCTGTCAGAATTTTAATGAAAGGAGACTATTAGAGGAAGAATGATGTGAAAAGCTGGAAAGAAGACAAAGAAACATGTATTTTCCAATCCAGCAACCCTTCAGTTTCCTACTGCAGACGGTGGTGATCTCAGACCCATACACATACTCACTGGCGTACACATTTACCTCGGTTTGAAAATATGCAAATACAAACTTTGAGAAAATATACCTTTTCAGTTTTTACGTATTCAACATGGCAAGTCTCCAGAACTTCGTAATAATTCTGTGTAACTTGTTACTGGAGCAACACACGTGCCTGAGCATCACCCGCATGCGTGTGGATTCCTGGGCCTGCCCATAATACCTGGACACCCGTCAGTCCCAGCAAGGCGGTGTGTCTATTTTGTTACTGCCTTAGTTACAGGCTGTAAATACTGAGACGAATTTTACCTTTTTTTTTTTTTTAATTATTTTTCTATTTCACAGGAAGTTAAATCTCTTAAAATTATGAATATTGTTTTAGAGAAAAGAATGTCATGGAAATGCACGTGTTTATAAGGGAAGGGTTTCTCACAAAGGTTTCAAGAGGGTTTTTTACACCCAGGTAACTAGCATCTTTTCACAGTTTTGTGGGGCCTGTAATAAATTGCTGGGTTAATTGGTGAGCAGCTATTAGGAGAAGACTGCATGTTCCTTTCCAGATTACTGTGAACAGCCTATGTTTCCTCTGACTTTTAAGGATAAGGATGCAGTTTCCTTGTCACTGGCCTAAGGACACTGATGGGTCATACCATCAGCACAGAGATCTCTTGCTATCACTTTTCCTCTCACCTCTTCCTTTGCTGCTACTGATGTCACGTCCCTTTCTTTGCCACTGAGGTTCATGACTTGAATGACATCTTGATGCCATCCTCTGTGTTGCTTGTAGCCTTACTTTTAGCTTGACTTGTAGACCCTGAAGCTATACCTCAGCTCCTGCAGATTCCTTTATGCTGGAAAAGGCATCTTCTTTCTCTTTTTGTCTCCTCAGACAAAGTGGTTGTTGAGGCCTTCCTCCGCTTTGGCTGTGCTCCCTGCTGCCTCCTTATGTCCCATGCAGAGCTCACTAGACATGGGCTCTTGATGATGCTGTGGCTCTCCTTCTTGTCTGCCATTGTCATCACAACATGTCTGCCTCTGAGTGTCACCATGGATCTCCGCCTCATGTCACCATGGGTCCAGCATGAGTTTCCGTGCATCACAGGGTCCTAGCTCTGAAAAGGCTGGCTTGGAGATCAAGACCTGTACTGTCATAACAGCTCAGGGCCTTCTCTTGTTATCCATCCCTTCTCCACTTACTGCAGGCAGAATTTATGCTTCCTTCACAACTACCCTAGGTGTCTATGCATGGTACTTCATTATGCCACACTGACATACTTTGCACTCAAAATGTATAGTTTTCTTACTCAAGGCCTGGAGAATTGGCCTTTCTGCTTGTTCAGAGGTACCTTTTGCTGTTGCGTGTCTCACACTCAGTTTGCTCTATGACTTGTGACTGACATGCAGTACCAAAACCATGAAAAATACTGTCAAATCCAAAGATTTTTAGATGATTGTCATGGAGTTGGGCAGGTGAAAAAATACGTGTGTTTTGTTTGTGAAACAAGGTGTTTCATTCCATATTTAAAAATTTCAGCACCACTAAATGAAACTAAAACTGGAGTAAAATTGAAAGACTTAATTTTTGAATTATCAAAGAAGTGCTGTAACTACATCTGCTGTCTTTGCAGTGCAGGAATAAAAGTCCAATCAGCTCTATCCAGTAGAAGAGCTTACACATAGATTGGTGTGTTTGCTCATCACAAGGTGTCTCTTTGCTACCCTCCATCCCTCACTAAGTGTGAAACACTTGCAGTACTGTTTCAGATGGTCTTTCCCTCAAGCCTTTGCCTCAGACCAGCTTCTGTCACATCTTATGTTAAAAAAAATGATAGCTTAACAATAGCCATTTTAGGAACATGTTGTTTGTAGTGTTTTTATCTTAACACAATGCACTTTTTATTCTCTATCACCCCTTTGTACGTATCTTGTTCCAAACAAGTATTTTGCAACAGGAATGGAGTCTTTGGATAGATCATATTGCTACTACGCTGTCATTTAAATGGAAATATTAATTTATTAATCTCTAAGTTTCTTTTCACAAAGTCAGATGTAGCCTCAACATGGATGGAAATCCCTGGCCCACCCTGCAGAGTATGCAGTACATCGTGCTCTGCAGGAAAGGTCTTGTGCAGGACGGGCGCTCACACACGCACGCTCTGCTCTGTGTGTGTGTGCTGTCAAAGACACATGCAAACTCTGCTGCTCTGCAGTACTGCAAACTTTCCCCAGATTGTTGGAAGGAAGATGCACACATGCACTAAGGAGAAAGGGGTCTTGCGTAAACTGCCCATGCTCCCACAGCAGATGTTTCCCTGCATTATAGAATTGCACTAGGAGAACAAGGGCAGGGATTAAAACCCTTGTTGATCTCCTTTTTGATAAACCTGGGCCTGTTTGCTTCAATAAATAGAGAGGACCCTAGCTCTACATTCATTCTGCTTTTATATGAGTAAAACAAGAAAATTATAAGCTTCTGCTGCCTCCTTTCTTTTCAATAAGGAGTTCCAGTTGTTTTAAAAATCTTAAAGGAGCCTTGGCAGCTGAATGGACCTCACGTTTCCCCATTTACTTCTTTGGAGGACCTAATTTATCATAAAAAGTCTTTGTGTACGGAAAGGAACAGAAAAAGCAACAGATAAATTTTGTGAATGGTTAGCTGGTGGTTCTGCCTTGATCTGCAATGTTGCTGCAGAAGCATGTGGCTGCTCACTTCTAAATCTGTGAGAGCCTAAGGGTTTAGAGGATAGGCAGCAGTTCTGCTTGGCTTTGTCCAGACACACACTGACAAGAAGGATTACCTGTGCAGTACTAATGCCCTCTAGATAGGTGATTAACATTGTGCAAGATAATGACTTCTGACATCCCTCGTTCTTATTTTGAGAAAAACAGTGATGGTCTGGTGCAGTTGTGTATAGATCATGATCATGTGACTCCTGACACTGCTGTAACTTTCCCTTAGCTCTGATTCGCCTCACATTAAAGCCAATTGGGAATTTTCTGCTGTCTCTAGAAAAAGCCAGCTGAGACCCTGCTGTAGAAAAGTCTTAGGAAGGAGTTGTAAGACAGAAGGAACAAATCAGTCCTAGCACCCTTGATCTTAATGCATTTAGTGCTCAGTGGTTGCTACAGCAGAAAATCTCCCCACACACTTTGTGCATGTAATTGATAGACATGATTTTCCAGCGTATTGCTCTGATCTGCTTCCAAGAAAGGGTAGTCTGCTTTTTTGCTGTAGCAACTGCAGTATCTGCTTCTGTCAGGCTGGCACTTTGCATAATCATTCTGGTTAAATTTCTAGCTTGCAAACAGCATCAGGACAGTCTTAGCAAACTGAAAACCAGCTGTATCTACCAGTGCCATCTACCATAACTCCTTGCAGGAATGTACTTGGCTGCTTACATGGCTTCAAACATGAAGTAAATCATGACTCAGACTCAGAATTCAAGTTGTTCTCTCCCTAGCTTTGCAGCTCTCAGTAACACCCATCATTCCTAGTGTGAGCTGTGATAGTGCAGCTATGCACAGTGCAACCGTACTGCCAAAAATCCTGGCTCAGATGAGGCCTCTGATGACCAGTGGCAATGTCTGTGGAGTGGAGGTCACTGTCAAGGCCTAAACTTGGCCCACCTCCCAGTCTGAGGCTCTTTGGCTGGGAAGAGCCATCATGAGGAGAATGAAGGCAAGGGCCTTTCCTACCACATGGCCCCTCCTGTCTGCTAGGACATTTTGGTGGGATGAATAGTGGACACAATCTCCCCGTGATACACCATAAAGGATCGGTCAGATTACAGTGCATAATAGGTAGTACAAACAGTCATATGGTTGTCATGGGGGAGCAATGGGTCAGACAACTGAAACACAATTTTCTGAAAACCACAGAGTTTGGCCACAGTTTATTGTTGAACTGCTTACAAATGAAACATTTCTCCCTGGTTCAACATGCTGAAATCTTTTATGTAAGCTTTCCCAATAGAAATTTTTGATTTTCAGTTCTGTTCAATGTTTGCAAAATCATGTAATCAGCTTGTTATTCTGGGAGAAAAAAAAAAAAAGGAAGCTGTTGCCATTGGAAAGTTAAGGTCATAGTTCATAGCATATTATTCCTCCAGTAAAGCATCATTTTTCCAGGCACAATACTTATTTCAGGACCCAGGGTAATGTGTATAATGACATACCATGAACTCACAGCCTGTACTGAATTATGCTAGGGTATTAGCTTGTGAAGGGAAAGATGTGTTCACTAACCTCAAGAAAAAATCAAATTAAAATTTAAATCCTCTGCAAAATTTAAGATTTAAAGCATACTTATCAACAACTGCCATTTAGTGTAGAAGAGGTACAGTTGCGTCACATATGGGTGTTTATAATCAACTGTACAGCAAAGTTGAAATAGTGGAATCTCTCTTTGTTATTTTACATGTTAAACATAATCTGGTGCCTCTAGCTGAAATCAATGTTCTTAAACATCACTCCTGGTTATGAATGTAGTATACATAACCTAACACCACAAAACTATGTTGTAACTTTTTAAATGTTTACACTATCTTTATGGTAATTTGTCTGTGTATTTTTATTGAGTTTCTGTAAAATAATCCCCTCTAGATTACGTAAACAAAGCAACTAATGTATTAATTGAAGCATTTTAGAAGTGCAGTTTACCAAATATAACCTTCACTTGCTGAACCCTCTACCATGTGTTTTACCTACCATCCACCTTTGAAAGGATTTGACAGTCTCTGTGGATGAAGGAATGGCATGTAGACTGAAAACTATGTGGCTTTCCAGTTCCCTAGGACTGTACATCAGGCGTGTTATGTGGCCCTAGGTCCTCACTTTCAAGGTTATACAAGACATTGGCTCCCAAGATTCAGCTGAAGCTATGATTTAAATGCACAGCTGGTGCTTAATTGTCAATGGATTCAGTAAAACACCAAGAGAGTTTAAGAGGTAGAGATAAGCAGAGTAACAAGGGCAGAATTAATTCATGCTACAAAGGAGCTGTGCTTATGCTTTCCCACCTTGTTTTTTGTGGTTCTCCTCCTGCTGCTGGCAGTTTCTGCCAAGGCACAGAAATAGCAGGTCTGACCTCTGCTTTGATGGTGTTTCTCACGTGGTGTTTCTCAGAGCACATGTGGATCTGTGGCAGTGTTCATTCAACATGGTACAGGGGTACTGTTTGATGTGAACTGGGTTAGGTAAGCACCTGGATCACAGAGTGTTTATCCAAAGCAAATGAAGCCCTGAAGGTTAGGTTATGGCAGGTAAGAGATCAGATCAGCTGACGCCAGCAGAGCCTGCGGGAAGGGACGTGACTGAGTGACAAAGATACACCCACAGCTCTGCACTGGGCACTCCCTGTTGTCTCTGATTCAGGACGACTGTAATACATCATGACTGTGATGGTGTGACATACCATCCCCTTGCTGTCTGTTCCCAGATGTATCAGATGTGGTGTGAGGGTTTGTGCCCTGCATCTGCGGTGTGCTTTTATGTTGAGGAGGTTGCTCTGCTGGGACTCCAGGAGCCTGCACACTTGGTCCTGCTGGCAACTGACAGCTAAAATTAACAAACCATTGGACAATAAAAATAAACAAATAACTTGGTCTGAACAAAAATCTTATGGAAATCATGTGTGATGCTCATGGGTAATCATAACTCAGAAATGGAGGTACCTGGTAAGGAAGACTGAAAATATTAGTTAACAGAGATGTCTGGCAAATAGTGTTGGGATAAAGGGAGTAATTATAACAAAAATTATTACATTGAGATGGTCGCTTAGAACATACAGAATGGAAAAAGCTCATAGAGCTCTCTCTAACTGCAAAGAGCTTTTCTAACCTGCTAATGTTGATTTGCTTATAAACCAACCCTCAGAGAGTGGCAGAGGACTGAAAATTCTGATTTAATGCCAACATTTGAAAAAGTAAATAGGATAATCACAGTATGTAATAACTGGTAGCCTGGTGTAGGTGTTGGGTGAAGCTGCAGAAAGGTTGTTATGGAAAACCATTTAAGATAGGTTTTGATAACAGGCCTCGTAATGTAATCTTTGTATCTTTTCTGAGGAAATTAGATGTTTGAGAAAGATAACAGTGCTTCTAGCTTATCATCATCATCATGACTGTGTTTTGCCATCATTACCCAGAACAGCCCTAGGGTTTGCTCTGCTCTACTACAACAGCTGTAAGTGAAATGTGTAGGAACTGGCAATAACCATTTAAGCAGTTTGGTAGCACATTAGCTGTTCTAAGGTCTAATGTCTTTTAATGCAGAAAACTGGCTTCCAGCAGATTGACCACAGTCCTATGGAGCTAGATCTGGTACATTTGTGTCCTATAGTCAATAAGACCAATTAGGTTGCTGCAGAGTTTACATGAGCTTTCCATTATTAGTGTTGCATGGGTAGCAAAAAGAAACAACAGAGTATTTGACTGAGTGCCACTTGGTGTGCAGATAAAAAAAAACACATTCCAGACTTAGTACTGAATTAAAAACAGATAGTATAATAGACATACATTGAAAATTGCTTGAAAATACCTCAAAATGGAGAAACGGTGGGCTAGGTGACCATTCCCATTGTGTTTGTCAGAGATCAGATTTTGACTGAATGACGCTCAATAACTTTTTCAGTGTGTGGGTAGAACTTACGAAATCAGTGCTAGTGAAAGTGTGGAAGAATACAAAAAATAATTGTGTGGTTAAATCATCTGTAAGTACTGATAAGAGTCAGTTGGTAAACTGAGCAGTAAGTCAGTGTTGGGCCATAATGCTAGAAGAACAGTAAGGATAGAATATCCTCATAAAATATGGAACTTTACCCTGTGGATTAATCTGAAAAACATATAAAACCGTATTAGGCAGCCCATGAAGCATGTGGTCTTAAGGCAACATAGTAGCTAAGTTTGTGAATGCTGCCCTTCATTGCAGAAGCAGGAGGCAATCAAAATAGGAAAAGGGGTATTATCTCTGTCTCTAATATGAAAAACAGCATTACCAAAATATAGACCTTGTGTCCGCACTTCAAAAAAGGCACTAAGGAACCAGAGTGTGTTCAGAAAAGGTTTATAAGCATAACTCAGGGTTTATAAAACATACCTGACACATTAAGATTTAAGAAACTTAGTCTATTTTATTTATCCAAGAGAAGATTTAGAAGTGAATTAATTCCAGCCTAGAAATGCTTACATGGAAAAATACTTCAGATCATGACAGACTTTGATTTAACAGAAAAAATCATATTGAGATCAAGTGGTTGAAAGCTGGAATGAGACAAGCAGATGAAAAATGAGGCACAAATCTTTAAAAGGGAAACTACCCAAGCTTCGGAGTGATTTGTGTATGGATGTGGTGCATTTTCCCACACCAGATGCTTTCAAGTCAAAAATGGTATTTATTCAGAAACATGTGAAACTATAGTCTCAGTGCAAAAATTATTGGGCAAGGTTTTCCTGGCTTGCAGAAGGTAAGTCTAACGCTTCCTTTGGATGTCTGGCTCTTTCTGTTGGCCACATGAACATGGCAGTAATATAGCTAAAAAGGATCTATGGTTAATTGTGAAGCTCAAAGGATCTTCTAGGTAAAGTTATTTTGAAATTCCATCTATGTTGACTATGCGGAATTTTATGGAACTCTGAAAAACAGCTGCTCTGTATTTCCAGAACAGGACCAGCTGAAACTCATCAGAAACAAGATATGACCCTAACATCAGCTATGACGACTACTCTAACCTTCCGTGATTGTGTTTCCAACGACTCAGCATGTGTGACAAGCCCTTTGTCCTGCTTCTCTCCTCAGACTAAACTGAGATTCACATGCTTCACACATGAACTGTGAACTTTAACATCCTGAACTCACAGGAGCCCCCCAGACATCTCTAATATCTTTGGATTCAAGACATCTCAGTATAACCCACTGCTAATCTTAAAAAGCTAAATGCACGTATAAAGTGGGGCAGGTGAGAAAGTACTCTTCAAGGCTATATATTGTATACATTAGGTACAAACACAAGGAGTGATGGAGTAGAAGTTATATGCTTATGGATTCAGAGCTATGATTTCATGGCCAAAATACAGTAAAACTTCAGATCTCTGCAAATCCCTAAATTTTCCTGCAGTTTTGCTCTTCCTGTATTATATAGACAAGTGATTTATAGCAATAATTTGCCACTAGAAAAAAACACAAAGCTACCTTTGACTGATTCATAGCCAAGTAATTCTGCATGCAGTTAGTACAGCCAAAAGATCCCATGAGCAATGCCCTGTCCTTCTCACCAGATGCGATAGCTGTCCCTGGGGATCCCTTGCAGACCTCCTTTCCTACTTTATTGGATTGACTTTATTCCATTCTGCTTCACTGTAGGGAAATAAGTGGAATAGTAATAGCTGATCTGGATGGGTCAGAGGTCACTCAAAAGCTACCTGGAGCAGTTGCTGAAGGAGGAATCACTTGGGGCGAAGGGACACGACAGGGCTGCTGAGGAATAAAGTACTTCAGCACAGCTCTGCTTATCACTGTCCTGCCACCTTGCCCGGAAAGACTGATTTTTTTTGCCACTGAAGTTGCAAGCCTGCCTTGTTTTTTCACCCTTCAGGGCATTGCTGGTCCTAGCTGCAGTGTGACATGTCCCAGCATCTGGCCAGCACAGCAACCTGCGCTTCAGTGCCAGACGTTTCGAAGAACAGCTTTCATAGGGAAACTACAATCCTTCAGATACTGCCCACTGCAATTTCAGATTTCTAAACAGAGCCTTCTTCACCTGCCCTTTAACCAGATGAAACTGGTTATTGAAAGGAAAAGCAATCCAGGATGTTGTCTACTACTTTCCATTCCAAGTATTTCTGCCAGTGATGTTTGTAAGCAATGACTTCTTCACTCTCGCTGTCCTGCCTGGGGTTAGGTCATTTCTTCCAAAAGAGCAGTAAGCTATTGATGTGGGATATCAGTCTTTGAGAAGGGCTGTTTTTCTGCTGACCCAGTAACTGGAGCTCGTTACATACCTTCGCTGAGGTTTATTTTCATTTTTTTTCTCTACAGTGGGCGCTTACCACTGTTCTCTCAGTAGCCTCATGAAGCACGTTTGACCTGCTCTTTCCCTAACTGCCCTATCACTGGACACAGAGACTTTTGATGACAGAGATTAAGAAACCCCCTTAAAATTCAGACCAAACTATTCCCTGACTGCCTTTGGATGCCTCCTGTGTACATACAGCAAAGCAGAGAGGAGGTTGACATGGTCAATCATGGCAATAATCCCACTGGAGGTGGGATTAGATTCAATGACCTCCAGACATCCCTTCCTATCAGCATATCTAGAAGTCTATCAGCTCAACCTAAAATATATCAGTAGAAAAATTTGAGCGGTTTTACCAGGGGTTACCATTCTGAGCCAACCTACCTTAAAACAAATCTGTGTTTATAGTCACCTTTCAGAGAGCAGAAGAGAAAAAGGAAATTTTATTCGCTTCAGTGAAGAAGCAAGGTTGTATGTCAGAGCTGTGTGAGCTGTTCCTATTTTTATCTAGAACAGGTTTGCTGGCTTTGTGTCAGAAAAGGTTTACACAAATTTGTAGTGGAAATGTGTGGAAATGCATGGATTTGAACAAATCCAGCTTCTCCTCACCCAAATCCTGTTGTGAATCCAAGGCAAGGTTCGGAATAGGTAGTCTTATGGATGTTTGCATAGGTTCACCTTACACAGTATATGTTCCATAAGGAATAGTGCAGTTTGAAGAAGAAGGATTACAGAAGATTATAGTGAGAAAGACTTTTGAGAACCACTAATTTCACCCATGAATTCCTGTTAATTCCTGTTCATTCAGAAAGCAAAGTTGCCCATATTACATTTGGATGATGCGTTTGGTGAAACCTGTCGGTAACTCACCAGTTGTACACCCTTAACGCCTCTGCAAGATGCTTATGTTACATTGCTTGGCACTCCTGCGTTTATTGATAGCAGTCAGGCAGCCCAAATACGTTCCTTTTTCATCCACTCAAACTGCTGTATGGGACCAAAGCCAATTAACATGATAAAGCCTATCATGTTAGGGCACAACAAAATATAAGAATATGCCTTGCATTTATTGTATTTTTCCTGCAAAATAGGTTTAAAGGTGTGGTACTGAAAGTTAGGGCTTCCTTGGTAGAAGCAGCACAAAATGGTAGTGCTTAATACATTGAGTTGCTAGTATCTATGCAAAGAATTTAGCAAGGAAACAAATAATCCATTAGTGATTTATAACAGCATAACTTGATGATAGAAAAAGTGTGAGGTAAGAGTTAGGCCCATGCAACTTCCTTTTTGGATTCATTTGGATAAGATCCCAAATGCCCACACACTTAGGCATGATTATCCTCAATTTGCTGTTTTGTGCAACCTTATTTGGCCAGCTCCATATTTAGCAGAAGTTGGAGATGGTCCACTGAAGTCCTATGGAGAAAGACAGATGATCAGAGCCCTGCAACACAAAAGAAAGCTCAACACTTGCTGGAATGTATCAAGAGAAATCTCCCATTTTTCCCAAAACTCACATCAAAGCCTGGAAACAGTGCTAAGGATCC
Organism: Strigops habroptila; assembly: GCF_004027225.2. NCBI lineage: Eukaryota > Metazoa > Chordata > Aves > Psittaciformes > Psittacidae > Strigops > Strigops habroptila. Next base: position 59,573,921 of record NC_044302.2, on the reverse strand, counting down.
AATTTAGCAAGTTTCTTTCACAATAGTCCACTCCACATGAAGACAATGGTGTCTCTAATCTAGTTTCATTCAAAACCCACTTTTTTTTTTGGTTATTGCATGAAACAGTAACAGCTAGGCAAAGTTCTTTTCTAGCACAGGCCTAGAGTAAAATCCCAGCTTTAATGAGAATTTTGCTACTGAGGTCAAGAGCAGAATTTTATGGACTGTGCTTGCACACTTGCATATGGACGAGAGCTTCATTCAGTAACCAATTCCCCTGATAGAGAACCAGTTATCCTTTGTAATGAAGTGACTTATCAGACTGTAAATTCAAAATTCCCTTAAAAAAGTTTGCAAAACAAGTCTTGTAAATTACATGAAATATATCCCCATCTCCCTGTGGTCATATGCTGTATGGCATACCATTATATCATTTTCCTTGTGTCTGCCATAAAAGGCAAGAACTTGAGCGTAGAAGTCAAGGGGCTGATGAATGTGTGTAATTTACTGAAACTATTGGGCTAATCCCCTTCCCCCCACCCTCTTGCATAAGCTGTGAGTGCCATAAGACAGCTGGATGAACTCTCTGAAAGGAGGAACAGATACCAGCACCCTGATAAGAAACAGAGCATTCACTTGTTCTAGTTACAGTCAGGGAACAATCAGCACCAGATCTGCTCTCTCACAAGGGAGTTGACTTTCTTACATGAAGGATATGACCAGTTCTGTATTTAGCTGCAGGGCCAAATCCCTTGAAACATATGGAAGGACCTCTAATGGCATGCATTATCTTTTATTTCAGAAACGGGGCTTTGCATGTTGTGCCTGTAGTTTCTAAAAGAGTCATTTGCTACCTGCATTACCCAGGCATTTCTTAGGTATTGCATATGAGGGAAAAAAAGGCTTTTGATGAATAAAATACAGAAACACAGCCTATTCAAATTCTTATTTACATCCAGGTGTGTCTCCATGCTGGTGGCAGGAACAGGCAACAGTACATCTCAAATCAAATGAATTTTGGTACCTAGATTAGAACTAAGGTGCCCATTCCTGAAACCTGCTGCTGCTACAGCATACCTAACAGATAGCCCCAAATCCTTTGCTCTTGATGCTGTTTTAATACCCATGGCTCATAATAGCAGGAATTGGTGAATGTTCATGGGCACTTCAGATACTATAGAGCTAAATAACTGCAGGCTAAACAGCAAAGGCCACCCCTAATCCATGAAATTTTACCTAAGGTTCCCAGAGGCACATGAAATTGTGTTAAGTGTTTGCAGAAAATAACTGTCCTTCCAGAACGGATCTTGGAACGATGAGAGTGGCAGACATGATTTTACATTAAAGTTGCTCTGTGTGTTAAATTGGGAGAGGAAGGACAGTGTCCACTGCCTATCTGGATCACTCACCCAAGAGATGGGAGGCTTTGAAGTAAATTACATATTTTTCTTTTCATAAATATGTTTCTTCCTGAGGCTTTTGAAGACATACTGGTAAGGATACATTGCCTTTCTTACCTCACTGCAGCCTGAAATACTGTAAAAACACTCTCCAGTGTTCTAGCAGAAACTGAACAATTAGAAAGTAGTCCAAGGTGTATTGGTCCAGAAGAGAAAGCCCATGAGAAGCACAAAGAATGGAGGCTGGAATAAAATGCATGATCAGCTATAGAAACTGAATTGAACTTGCCATATTATATTGTCTTAACATACTATGGAGTAAAAATCGTGAAGCACAGAAAGTACCTGAATTTTCTGAGCAATATAGCAAAGGTCTTTAAAATTTGCTTTCCAGGTAGTTTTAGTTCTTTGACACAATGTATGTGTAATGTAATGATTTATCAAATTTCTCATTGACTTTCAATTATAGTCGCATACCTGATTACTAACCAATTACCAACATTAGGGACAAGAAGTGTCCTTACCTGAAGGGTAAGGGAAAATCACTCCTGACCAACTGGATAGCCTCCTATGATGAAATGACTGGCTCAGTGAACAAGGGGAGACTAGTGATTGTTGTTTATCTTGATGTCAGAGAGGCTTTTGATGCTCTCTCCCATAGCATCCTAATGAAGTATGGGCTAGATAAGTGAACAGCCAGGTGGACTGAACTTCGGGACTCATAGGGTTGTGATCAGTGTCACAAAGTCCAGTTGGAGGCCAGCCCTTATAGGTGCCTGCCAGGCATCAATACTGGAACCAACACTGGTTAAGATCTTTGCTAATAACTGGGATGCTGGGACAGAGTGCACCCTCACCAAATTTGCAGATGATACACAACTGGGAGGAGTGATTTGCAAACCACATGGTGATGCTGCCATTCATAGACACCTGAACAGGCTGGAGAAATGGGCTCAAAAGAATCTCAAGAAGTTCAATAAAGGAAAATGCAACATCCTTCCCCTGGAGGGCAACAACCCCAGGCATACATTGGGGACCTACCTGCTAGAAAGCAGTTCAGCAGAGAAGGACCTGGGGGTAGACACCACATTGATCATGAGCCAGCAACGTGCCCTTGTGGCAAAGAAGGTCAACAGCCTTCTGGGAGCACATCGCCAGGAGGTTGAGGGAGATGATCCTTCGGCTTTACTCAGCACTGGTGAGACATATCTGGATTGCTGGGTCCAGTTCTGAGCTCCCTGGTATAAGAGAGACATGGGAACACTGGAGAAGGTCCAGTGAAGGGCCACGAAGATAATTAAAGAACTGGAGTACCTCTCATACAAGGAGAGGCTGAGAGAGTTGGGCCTGTTCAGCCTTGGGAACAGAAGGCTCCAGAGGGTATCTTATCAGTGTGCATAAATACCTGATGTGAGAGCTTAAAGAAGTCAGAGACAGGCTTTTCTTATCGGTGTTCAGTGACAGGACAAAGATATGGGCACAAATTCAAATCCTTTAAATACAGGAAAAGCTTTCTTTTGTTTGTTTTGTTTTTTAAATTGTGGCTGAACAGTGGCACAGGTTGCCCAGAGAAGTTGTGGTGTCTCCATTCTTGGAGACATTAAAAATCTGATCAGACATGGCCCTGAGAAACTTGCTGTAGGTGACCCTACTCTGAGCAGAACTTGGACTAGATGATCTACAGAGGTTGCTTTCAGTCTCAGACATGCTGTGATTTTGCAATTTGAACATACCTCCCAAATGTCATGTTCAATTGCCACATGACATTTGGGAGGTATGTATGTTCATGGCAATCTTTTTATAGAATCATAGAATCAGAATGGTTAGGGTTGGAAGGGGATAATGTCCCTTTAAGATCTTTAAGAATAACCTCTAAGAAGATCATCTAGTTCCATCCTTCCAGTCATGGGCAGGGACACCTTCCACTAGAACAGGTTGCTCAAAGCCTCATCCAACCTGGCCTTGAACACTGCCAGGGATGGGGCGTCCACAGATTCTCTGGGCAACCTGTGCCAGCACCTCACCACCCTCACACTAAAGAACTTCTTCCTAACATCTAATCTATATCTCCTCTCTGTCAGTTTAAAGCCATTCCCCCTTGTCCAGTCATTACATGTCCTTGCAAAAAGTCCCTCTCCAGTTTTCCTGCAGGCCCCCTTTAGTTACTTGAAGGCTGTTCTAAGATCTCCCAGAGCCTTCTCTTCTCCAGGCTGAACAAGCCCAACTGTTTCAGCCTGTCTCCATAGGAGAGGTGCTCCAGTCCTCTGATCATCTGTGGCCCTCCTCTGGACCCACTCAAGCGAGTCCATGTCCCTTTTGTGTTGGGGACCCAGAGCCGAACACAGTACTGCAGGTGGGGTGTCACGAGAGAAAAACAGAAAATAAAAGTAAAATTATTTGGAAATATTTTTAGTATCAAAGAAATATCTTTGACAAATAATTCTTTTCAACTGTGGAGTGGACATGAGGATATTTTTCAGTGATGTGCCAAGCAACTCCATGACTGCATATCAGGAAATAATTATGAGTCGAGTGGACTGAGGGAAGGAAAAAAAAGGAGATTCTCTTGTCAGCTGAAAGTTGGAGGAGAGATGAGAGTAAGTAGGAGTGAAATAGAATAAATGATACATCGTGGCTGACGAGGTAATACCATTTCTTTAACTGTATTGCCATTGTCTTTCCATTGCTCTGTTTCCTCTCTTTCATAATGAAGTCTGTACTGTAAACAGAGGCAAAATCCATGCCTTGTTTAGGTGGTTATATTAAAACTTAAGTTGAAAGTAGAAAACTCATGTGGACCAACAACAAATCCTACTTTCACTCTTGTTTTTAATCTGTCTGTATTAAATACTGTTTTGTTTTTTACACAAAATGACCCCCAACATATCCCTAGCATCCTACAGAAGCAGTCTGAGCTAATTCAGTACTGCACCATTTCCCCAGGACAAAAAACATCAGAATTTGAAAACCCTTAGATAGGTTATAAAGACTGATCATCAGGTTTTAACAGTAGCTCATGAGTATTCAGTGATCTCCCCCTCCATCTCAGAAAGGTAAACAAGAGTCTGTACCCACTAAATCTCAAGTTTGCTTCTTCTTTCTGGAGTTTTATACCTCCTCACACGAAGAGGGGTGTGAGATACAGCTGGCAATTATGAGCTGCCTATGCACACTCAGCTCCAGACCTGAGCCCCTGCCAGGGCAGAGGAGCATCTCACCACCCCAGCATGGAGCTGGAGACTTGACTGGAAAGGTGACTCCCCCGTCAAAACAGCTCTCAAGCTTTGATAGATTTTGCTGTCACTCACCTCTTCTATATTTAGCCATTCTAGCCATTTAGTAGAAAGTTTCTATCTCAAGATTTTGGTAATGAAAGTGATTTTAAACAGGTAAATGGGGTAAGTCACCAATAATAAAGCCAGCCGTCTCCCAAACAGAAACTGTAAATGTGATTGTTTTTCCTGCCTTGTGTAACCTAAGAGGCAGCCAGGAGTTGTTGCACAATGAGCTGGTTTTTCTTTCTTCGTATTCAGGCTGTTTTAACTCTTTGTCATTTATAAGAACTGAAAAGACTGAAAAGCTCAATTTTGAAGACAATTTCTTCCTTAGATCATGACAAGGGGCCAAGGAAGGCCTGCCAGTAACTGTTCAGGCTGATCATGCAGCTGCTGCTTGTAGAGGGACAGGATACACTCGGGCAAAAAGCACATCCAAGTAGAAGAAAATATTGTTTGTACTGCTATACCACCTAGCAGCTTGGAGGTTGGTCTTGGTGTATTTTGAATAAGATAGCCATTGCAGGTATTCTGAAACCAGCAGAAGGGCTAAAGTAATCTCCTTGAATGGAAGGAACCCAGTGGTCAGTCATTACTTCTCTGAGCTGCTTCAGATTTAAAACAAAATCCGTTTCTTCACTCAGCAGAAAATGTCTCAGTCATTTTATGCTGTATGGCCAGAGCCTCCTGACAGGTTGTCTTCAGCATGGCAAGACATCCCTCATCTGCCAAGATGTTCCCTTTAAATACCTCAGATCTGCAGAAACCTTTTTTGTACCAGCAGACATTTTCTTTCACTACTTAAACTGGCTTCCCACGAGAGCAAACTATGCTGATTAAAAGGTATCCATCTTGGGTTTATGTTTGGGTTGGGTTTTTTTGCCAATATGACAGCATCTTTTCAGGCATTGTGATGTCTGCCAGCATTGGGGAAGTAGTTGCACTCCTGAGAAAATAAAGTAACAGAGATACAGGCCTTCCTGCAAAGTTAGGACAAGTTATAGCAATATAATTTACTTTCAAGTAAACCTTAAGGCTGCTGCTGCCTGAATCTCTCTGTCAGGAAGTGTTTCTGTGCCACTGGAACTACATGAGAGAGCTGAAGGACATCACAGAAACCTCGAAGGGGTGCTGTGTCTGCTTTGTGGGGTGGAAGGTGAAAGAAGTGTCCTGATATTAGCAGTGAGGAGCTGAAACAGAAATGAAACCCTACTCCCATAAGCACCAGCCTCTCAATTTTCCTATTTGCTGGTGCATAAGACCTTTGGCATACGAGGATGGGGTTGAGACTGCATCTGGCACAACATACATTGGAATGAGGAAGCAGCACAGACTGCAACCCAAGAGGCTGCTCATTATTACGGCTTGCTAGGGGATCAAGCTCCTGCTAGGTAGCACATCTGAGGTCAAATGTTCTGTTGCAATCTGCCTGAAAATGCCTGAGATGTGTTACAAGGGACACTGAGGCAGGGACTGCCTGTGTCTACCTTGTGCTTAATGTGGCCAGTATGAGCAGCCTGAAGTCCAGGCTTAAATCCTTGTGAGTGGGGGCCATGAATTGCACAAGATAATTTGGCTATAGGAAGGAATGTGGAGTTGAACCAAAAACTGATTTGTTTGTCAAAATATGATAGCATCTCTAGTGGGTAGAGCTGCTGGAGAAAAATATGTGCATATATTTACATGATGAGAGCTACTGTAGCTGCTCCAATAAGAAAAATGTTTTAAATCAAGAGCTGTCTGTTTATTTCATGAGAGAGTGGTGTGGTGCAAATGATAAACATATGGAAGACTTGAAGTACTTCTTAACAAAGTACTTGGAGCCCTGACTATTTTTGGTATTCTCATCCTGCTGCTGCTCTGGAATCCACTCATAAAATAGTTTCATAGGAGCGTCGTTTCATTTTATATGCCTTTAGAGGTACAATTAGTTCTTAGAAGAAAGTGTTTTGTATTCAGATGTAAATTCACAAGTCCAAACTTATTTCTGCCCTTTTAACAGATTAAATCATCTATCTGTATGTCTGTTTTTAGTGGGACAGTGCAAATCATTTTTAAGTAAGTCATGCAAAATACATTTTTATGGCCCTAATATGCTGGGAAGCTGCCAGAACCTCTTGTCTCATTTCAGTATGGTGTTGTGGGAAACAAACATGAGGAAGAGAAGCTGAAGAACATGAGGATCGATTGAGCTGCTAGGAGACTATGGGTAAAATTAGACTGATTTATAAAACGTTCTAGACAGGTTTTTAGTCCTGGATATAACATGTCTCTATGAATGGGAGGTTACAGAGCACATAATGAAAAATGTTTTCCTGACTAGAAGGTTTCATTTATATCTGTGCCAAAAATAAAATAGTCTCTGATTTACAGTTCTGCTGTCTGAACAAATTGTTTGGCGTGAAAACTTTGACAAACTTTTCTGGCCTTACTTTTCTCATTAGGCACCTTTTTCTGTCCCTAAAAACATACTTCATTCTGAATTCAGCCCTCTTTAGTCCTCCTTTCCTTTTGCTGCTGCTGAGTTTGATCTCTTCAACATTATGAGTTAGACTTTCAGCCATTATAGCTGCTTTTGTCACCGAAGTCTTCTCTTCTTTCCAAGAATAAAACTTTGCCTTGTGTGCTCTAAATTATAAAAAAAGAAATGAATAAAATTATTTAGCACATCCCTTGGACGTCCTTTTCTTTTGGGCATCTCTACCTGTTTAAGGTTCTTCCAGTGCATCTCCCTATCTAAGGTCATCTACTTTTTGTGACTACGTTAGCCTGGATCATATCTGCCTCTCAACCATTGGCACTGTTTAATGATCTAGATGAGATTTCAAGGGGCCCCATAGTTTCACTCTGTCTCTACTAATTACTCTTCCCTTTCTGTGCTCTAATATGGACACCCTTGGTTAGGACATACTCATTCACACTGCTGTGAATGTCATCTAAGTGACCCAAGCCATCACACCACCCTGTACAGAGTGACGTAAAGATCTGCCAATCTGTCCTAATTGAGCTTGAACTTTGTACTGTCTTATAGGCAGTATTGCTACTTTAAGCACAGTTGGACATCCAGGCTAAATAGTCTTACATTGTAGCTTGGCTAGATAAACCAAGCATGGCTCTATACTGGCACAGCTATGCTCTTCCTGGGTCTGGGATGTAGTTTCATCAGTGGTACTTCAGGGACCTTTATGCTGATCTCTGTTGTGCAATGTGAACATGCTCCTGAACTTCCAGTCCCCTCTTCACAAATGACACATGCATACAGATGCACACCTTTTAGGCTTTTCTTCATTCACAAAGAGATTTGCGAATGAAGAAAATCACCTTGTCATTAAAATTTGCATTGATGTTTCCCAGAATCCTGACCTGGCAAGATGTTTAAAAACATGCTTAAAACTCACTAAATTGCAATTTCTAGCACTTGCAGCATCCACATAAGTCAACTGTTTCTCTTTTCATTAAGAAGAATGAACACCTGAATAAATACAATCATGACAAGTAACATAGCTCTCCAAGTATAAGATGAAGTCACAAGGCTTCACCTTCCATAGTATGGGTCATATTGTTGGGTATATTCTTAGATCTCTGCTGTATGGCAGATCTGATAGGTATGAACAATGAACCCTGAAATTTTACATTCCAGCTTCTCTTGCCAAACCATGTAAATAGACACACATACATGTGGAACTGTGGGAACTGTGTAACCTACATTCTTTCATTTCTTCCAGCAAAGGAACTCTGTGGATGTTCCGGGAGACACTGATAAAACTGTGTAGGTGTTAATGAGGGCCTTCTTCATTGTAGGTTGCTGGAATCACTGGCAGTGGAAAGGTACTGCCCAGAACATGTCCCTCAGGTACAATAGGGTTCTGCAGGCATCTCTGTCACTTCCATGTTGACTTCTGCAATAGGTAGTTACAGGTCAGGCTGACTTCAGTAGAATTCCTCTTCTATAAGTCTGATTTACTAGTATTTACAAATACATTAATCACCGAACGATGGGAAAATAATGTAGTAGAAAGTCACTTGGTTACTGTAGAAATACTCCAGTGCGTCAAGAATGAAGTTAACAGATTTTTGCCAAGGGGAAAAGATATTTTAATTTGCCCTTCATATAGCTGTGTTAGCAGTGTGTTTTAGTATTCTAAAAAAGACACTGAAAAAAGACCTCTACAAAAGACACTTAGAGATGGTCTCTCTTTTTCTGGATTTCTGAATAGAAGCATGAGACACCAGTCTTAATAAGAACTCCTCACCACTAACTAGACACAGTCTCTGCTACTGCCAACACCATTTAGTCAGAGGATTATGATGCTGAGTATTTAACTGCAGTCTGGAGGCAGAGTTCTTATCATTCTGCAAGACCTAGCTCACAGATATCCCCCTTTTTATTTTTTATTTTTATTTTAGATTATTTTTTTATATATTATTTATTTATATTTATTTTTATTTTGGTGTAGGAATCACCAGAATGGCCAGTCCTGAGAGCCTCTTCATGGTGGTAGGACAATGAGCACTGTCTTCAGTTTATGAGTTATAATAAACACACCTGATAAAGTTTAACCAACACCAAAACAAAGGGTCTGCTGGTAAAAATTCCTTTTACTGGAAGAAATTGTTTGACATTTAAGTCGACTGGCAAAAAAACCCCCTTTGCCATTGCTCAGGTTTGCCTATATAAGTAATGAGGACAAGGCAATTATGAGATGCTCTCTGGGGTACTTTGGCCATTGGTGTTTGCATATGCCGTTAGCAGCACACTTAATGTGCTGAGACTGGACATTTCAGTGCCACTCCCCACTTCAGAACAGCAGTGTCTTTTCCATTTCCCTTTTGCTCTTGTGTCGGGTCACTGAGGAACTGTCCAGCAAATGAATGCCGTCTAAAATAAGGATGGCTTGGAGATTTCTTTTGTGCCATTGTGTCTGAGGCCCGTCAATGAGGGAAGAGAAATACTTGCAATTTTCAGGCTAGGACAAAGCTCAGTCATTCAGGACTGAACAATAATGAAAAAAAAAGAGGCGAATCACAAAAGAGAAAGCTGGTCACAATCACTATTACAGCCCCTGCAGCTGTTCACAGAGTGGGGTGTTAGCACTAGGTACAGACCTCTGAGGACATTTTTACTTCGCGGCAAAAATTTGCAGAGTCTAAATGTGGTAGATACAAAACTGTTAAAATCACGGCATGAGTATTAAGACAATTATGGCATTCTTAATTCCTTAATTTGGGAATTCTTAATTTTTGTGTACTTCTTGCCTCTGGCAACACCGGTAGTTCAGTGCTGGTGAAATGAATGTGAAGACAATTGTCTCCAACTGTCTAGCACAGGACTTTGGCTTAAGCACCATTTTCCTCATTTCAGTGCCCTGTGCTGGCCCTTGCCATGTGGATTACCTCAAAAGGGATGCTGCAAAGCACTATGACTTATTGCTCCCCCTCTCCACTTTGGAGAAAATTATTAAAAAGATTGAGGACAAGATCAACTTAAACCCTGTTTGAATTCTAGGTGAGTGGCTTCTTCTTAAGGGTCTGTGGTTTGTGAGGTGTTACCTGCTGGAACTGCTGGGGATTGTTACACTTATTTTAGTCAAGCACAGATTAGTCTTCAGCCACATTGTCTAGAGTTTGAACATTTTGCACGGAAGGTGGCTGTTAAGGGACATTTTGCTTATGGACAGCTCTTTTCCCTGCCAGTGTCAACAAATGATTCCTTCATTCTGCCTCTTCGAAAGTGCAGTATTAAAAATGTGCTCTCTAAAAATGAACCATAGAAGGACCTTTTTATTAGAAGCGCTTTCCATTCTGTTGGCTCAAGAGAGTGCAAGACTCTTGAAAGCTGATGTGTAATTATGGATAAAACCCGCTGTTTTATGCAAAAAGTATTATTTCTAATACATCAAAATCAGTGACGATTAATTATGTCTCAGAATGGTCAAGTTTCTGGTCTTGCTAGGAACAATTTTTTTTCTCAGTTTAAAATCAAATAAAAGTATCTTTTCCAAAAAGGATAAGAGTGCATGTATGCATATATCTGTTTTTCTGATCCATTTGTTCATTGATAGTATTTGGGCAAGGAGTATTTCTCACTCCATTTTCACATAAACTAGTCAAAAATGGCTGTGAAGACTGGCATTTTGCTCACCTGTGACTCAGGGATGCTGCTCCTTTGCAAAGCACCAGTGTGTTTGTGCACCCAGTGTAGCAAAATCAAGGTGGTTGGGTTGGATCAGCCACCAGCTAGGACTAGCGTTTGTGGCTGTACCAAGATACACTACAGCACTGGTTCCTATTGAAAACAAAGACACAGGCGCATGCTTACAAGGGTGTATTATATCATCAGCAGATGGTTCATATTATTCCCTGACAAAATAATGCATCAGTATTTATTATGAAAACTAACTGATTTGGTCCTGTGTCAATTTTATTTGCCATCAATACTGTTTTAGTTTTTGGTGGAACTCTGCCAACTTTTCCTGTTCTCCTTGCTCCAACCAAGCCCCTGAAAGCTGACTTTCACAGGCTGTCTGTGATTAGACAGTGGGGTCTCTGTAAGTGTGGTCTCATATGAGCAGCTGTATGTTTTTTCTGTAGAGGGAACTTGTCATTAAAGAACTGAGAAGATGAGTGGGTGGTACCTTGGGCGTTTTTCTTTTAATTTGGCCCTCGTTTACTTTAGACACTATGAAGGAGTCTGCATTAGTTGATGGTGCCCACAATTCACTTGTACTGATGAAGGCAGCTTGACAGCTGCATAAATCACTGCTAGATACCACTAATAGATTGCTGCATACGAATTTGTAGAGGACCACCCAAGCACAGCTCGGGGGCGGCCTGCAGTCACACTAGGCTTGCACATGAGTACAGTAATGCAAATTTGCTTAACTCTTTGTTAGCACATTGTATAGTTGTCCTTTTAAGGAAGGTATCGTTGTTTCTGCATTTGCTCTTAGGCTTGTTCGCCAGTCAGGTGAAGAAAGTCGCCAGTGTCCAATGCCTCCCACCATCAATTGCTGCAGGCTTGAATGAAGTTTTATTTGTTTTTTCATGGAGGAACACCAGCTTGCTTCCTCATCCTGAATTGTAAAATCCAGTGGGAGGAAGAAAGAGAGTGAAAGCTGTGGGAAAAGAGAAATGAGCTTCTAGCTCAGTGTAGGTACTTCTTGTACACTAGAGAGAAAAGCTTGGGCAGGGCAAAGCAATCATTAAATAGCTACACAGTGTGCTGCCTGTCTAACAGCGAGGAATTGTATCCTGCCATCTCTAATTGAAGACACAATGGAGGTCAGGACTTGGTAACATACCCATCAGAAGGAATAATACAAGTGCATAGGAACAGGAACCTGTGTCTAGTGGCTGTATGTGCAAATCTGGATGAGATGTTCAGCTGCCACATTAAAATCTAGAAAGCCATTGATCCATTGCCACTTGACATGAGCTAAGCCCTGGGAAGCATTAATCAATAGCAAGGTTATATCATCCATCACAGGACATGAGATAGAAGTTGCAAAGCCTGCTTCTTATCAGATGCTCTGTGTCATCTTTCTAGGGCTGCTGTGTCACGCAACTACTGGCCTTACGGCTTTCTGTGGTGGCAGCTGCTAATGGATTCTCGACCTTTTGGCTAATGACTATGGTATCAGCAGCTTTATGGTTGTCATGTGCTTTATTAGGGAGTACTTCTCTCACTTTAAAGAAATTACAGACTTGTGCTTACAGAGGTCACTCTTCTGGCATTCCCCACTCAGCCTGCTGTGGTGCTATCATGGTAAAAAATCTCTTGTCTTTCTTCCTAGTATAACATTAATCAGAACTCTAATATAACACAACCTGAAAAAATTCTTGCTTGTCCTGTAGTTGTTACTAGAGACAGGAGTCTCTCAAATAGAAATTTCCATGTTCCACTCTCATAGCCTGATCTCTAACCTGAATGGATGTACAGAGAGTCAAAACTTCGTAAATGTGCATTTCTGTAATTTGCATGTAATTAACCTAAGTGTGTGCAAAATAGCAATTCACAGCTGGCTTTTTAGTACAGTCATTTGTATGGGCAATTGCAAAGACTGGGTGTACAGTCATGGTAACAGTAATGATGATGTTTTTGTGTGTGTGTCCATGTGCACAGGTCTGCATTGAGACTGTATTACCTGTGCTGTGGGAAGGGAGCAAAATCACAAACAAGTATTGTATAACCCTTACAAGGGGGTCAGCAAGTGAATTACTCTGCATTTCCTTTTTTTAGCACTGGTGGCTTTTCATTTCTTGCCATACCTGTTTACATGCTAACATCTGGAAATTGTCTCTTTGTGTCATGTGGTTTGATTTGACCAGTTTTGGCATCTGAAAGTCAATCAAAATCTCCTCTGTGATGAGCACCTTCAGCATCACGGTGCCTACCCCTGAAGTCTCAGTTTGAAGGAGGTGAGTAGTGACAAAGAAGACATCCTGCAAGAACTGACATGCTTGTTCAGACCTGTAGAAAGAAAAAAAAGAAAGAAATTTGAACAAACATTCACACTTAACTAAAGCTTTTTCCTGTTTAAAGAAAGTCTTTGTTTTCCAGTCAGAGACCAGCACTAATACTTTCTGTCTCAGAGTCACTTAGAGGAGCACAAAGGAGTTCTAGCCACTCCAGCCAGTAAGTTGGCTTCACTGGGGGCCCAACTCAAATGCCAGTATGCAAACACAAGTATCACAGGGAAAAAAGAAGAGTTCAGGATGTGCATATGCCTGCAGGGCTGTGAACTTAATGGCATCAAGGAGATGTGGTGGAGTGGCTCCTATGACTGGAGTGTTGGAATGGAGCAACACAGCTCTTCAGAAAGACAGGCTGGGGAGATGAGGAGGGGGTGTCACCCTCTATGTCAGTGACCAGCTGGAGTGCATAGCGCTTTACCTGGGGATGATTGAGGAGCTGACTGAGAGCTTATGGGTCAGGACTGAAGAGAGGGCGGGGACATTACAGTGGGGGTCTCCTATAGGCCGCCCAATGAGGAATTCCAAGTGGATGAGGTCCTCTACAGACAGATAAGAGCAGCCTCTTATTCACAAGCCCCTGGTCTCCATGGGGACTTCAACCACCCCAGTATCTGTTGGAGGGACAATACAGTAGGGCACAAACAATCCAAGAAGTTCCTGGAATATGTTGATGATAACTTCCTTCTCCAAGTGATAGAGAAGCAATGAGGAAAGGTGCTATGCTGGACCTTGTTCGCACCAACAAGGAGGGTCTGGTGGGAGCATGTAGTGATAGGACAAGGAGGATTGGCTTTAAACTGAAGAGGAGAGATTTAGATCAGATATTAAAAAGATATTCTTTACTATGAGGCTGGTGAGGCACTGGAACAAGCTGCCCAGAGAAGCTGTGGATGCCCCATCCCTGGAAGTGTTCAAGCCAGGCTGGATGGGGCTTGGAGCAACCTGGTCTAGTGGAAGGTGTCCCTACCTGTGGCAGGGGGATTGAAGCTATATGATCTTTAAGGTCCCTTCTAATCCAAACCATTCTATGATTCTATGATTCTATATGTCAATACTTGATATGATAGCATAGTATGAATAGTGGCATTGACCATTAACAAACAGATCTGTCAATCAGGAGTTTTAATTGCAGGCAAAACCACTCTAGAAGTTCTTAGTAGAGTCAACTGAGCAGACAGCCTTCAATGTAAAGATCATTTAGTGTATGCTTCTTGGCAATGGTCTAATGAGTTACATGTACCATTAGCTATCTTTCATAATATGCCAAAGCTCATCAACACACCTTGCACAGTCATGAAAGCACAAGTGGTTTTAAGTCTAAAAGGACTTAATCAGTTTTATGCATTTGCTGCATTCCCATGCTGAGCTACGTGTTCTGAGAAACTGGCAAATGGGTGCAGCTACAAAGGATAGCAGGGGTGCTAAACAGAGTGGTAATGAATGCAATGCCAGGTCTCAGATTACATTTATTGACTTGGTACCTTTAAAGTAAAGAGAAACCTTTATTAAAAAAAAAGAAAGGGGCAAAAAGAAAGGCAGGGAAAGAAAAAAAAAAAAAAAGGAAGCCTAAAACATGCTCTTGTCCACATCTGGTTTGGTTTTATTTCTTTAAAATTAGATTTGTTTTCCTCCTCCACTCACAGGAAATATATTTAGGAACAATGTTCATCTTGGAATGGCATGCAGTGGTATGGCATGCTGACACTTTTTGAAATCTGTTTACTTTCTACCAGTCAACAGTTGCTAAAATGTTCCTGGAATGAACAGTGGGTTTTATCCCTTGAGTGTTCAGACCTTTGCATCCAATTATAGTACTTTCTTACACTCATGATTAACCTCCATCTGCCTTGATGAATGGGACACACATTAACTGGGGAAAAAAAGAAAAAAGCATAAATGAACTTGAGCAGTGAAATGCTGTCTTTTTCAAGGCTGCCTCAGTGTTTTCCTGCATGTGGCTGTCCCAGGGAGATGCCAGGATCCTGTGCTGGTCCCCTTCCTGCTGGTGGCTGCTGATGTTCTCACACCATTATGAAGGGGCATTTCTTGGCTTTAACAGCAAAGCTGTTATGGTTTTGGGTATGTACCAAGATGGTCCAGAAGGTCATTTTACATCTTTTTTTTCCTGGCATTTCTTGCCTAATACAAAAGACCCACAAAATCAGCATTAAGTTTTAGGTCCTCTCTGCTGCAGCATCTTTAAAGAAAATTTTGCTCTCAGCTCCAGAGTAGCTGTTCCCTGGTTCAGAGATTTGGTCACAATGTTCCTTGCCACACGTGGTGGCCTCAGTTACAAGCCAGACTCTTGTCTATGCTTGGGCAGGAGCTCCCCATTCTCCAAAGAGCAAAGCAGGGTCTCAGTGGGACAGTGGTGTTGTTGAGAGACCATGAGCTGCACCTTCAGAGGGCCATGGACCCGGCCAACCCATAGGGCTGGTTGCTACAGCTCCTGGGGTGGCTGTTTAACCTGACTGAGCTTATGGCCTTGGGGTTTCACTGGTAACTCTGCCCAGACCGTTGCCTCTCCATGGGGTTGCTCAGGCTACCCATCTCAAAGAAGCTTTGGCCATTAACCTTCCCCGCTAGTCACCCTTAAAATGGCTCACACAGACAAAGCTGGGTCTTGCCAGATATGAAAGGGAGTAAGTTGCATTAGCAACTGGAAGTTTGCATAATGGCTTGTGTGAGTGTGAGCTGGCCTTGGAGCTGTGCAAATGCTCCAAAACCTCTGGGTGCTAGGTCTGTCCTAGCACTAGGACATCAGAAGCTACTATTCAGTGTATAAAGGCTGTTTCAGGGCTATCCTCAGCTATACGTTACTGTATAAGGCATATGGGCTTTATGCTCTTTCTGAGCTGAATGATGATCAGGGAATAATTTTTTTGAGGAAGAATGGTGTAAGCACCAGTCAACAAGCACTGAGCAGACTTATGAACACTTAAACCATTTATAGGCATTCTGGGTCTCTGAAACTATTTATTTTTTCATATTATTTGCCCAGTAACTCCAATGGATAATTCTTAGCCTCCTTGTGATTTACAAACTGCGGCTAAGGATTCTTCAGTGTCCAAAATCTGACCTGTGTTCATTAGCGTTTTGGGGGTTTTTTTGGAAAGAGATCGTGTGGTCATGCATAATCATGTCATACAATATGTCTCTAATTTCTGGTTGGACAATGGTATTTAAATTGGTTTAAAGTTGTGTTTACTGGCTCAAGTACCAGAGCCCACAAGCATTTCCTAATTTCCATACAGAGATTGGTGGCATCATCAGGATTCTCCTAGGACAGATCAGCAGCATGTCTGAAACCATCAAAGAACAAAGCACTCATTGCAGATCTAAAGTGACTTCTGCTTCTTAATTTGAGTTAATGTTTCTGAGAGGTTTTTGAGCTCAAGTCCTATGCCTAAGCAGAGCTGCCACTGCCTGCCAGGGCAAGTGTTAGAATCCGGCTGGCTGCATTCTGTCAAATGGCTGTTTAATGAGGGAGCCTGACAGCTGCTCTGAGCTGCTGTTTCCAGATGCATTGTTTTGGTGTGAGAATTACAGTGTCCCAGTAATTCCAATTATGCGGTGATCTAAAACATTACCTGAGTACACAGAAACACTGCCTCACTACTCTGAGAGTACAAAAGCAATGGCCTGATTAACTGAGCATTAATCGGAAATCTTAACTCAAGGCGTCTTTACAAACAACCTTTGCTACAAAAGACTAGTTTCAGTCCTCTGTTGTTACCTCATGGTTCACTTTTCGAAAAGAGGAGGGGGAAAACAGCAACAACTTGTCTCTAACATCTTATTTTACCTGTGAAGAAACTAGGTAGTTTTTTATAATTTTTGAGACACTAATCACAAGATAGCAAATATTGAAAAGTTTTTATCTGTACAACAAGTTGGATCCATTTAACAGCCTCTTCAATACATGTTTTTGAAAGCTTGGTTTGTAACAAAAATGAAGAAACAAGAAAATTAACATCAACATGATCTGGTTAAAGGCTCTTGTTTTCTTTTAATTATTTTTGGTTTGTGTTTTTTTGTCATTAATGCTCAACTAATCTCTTGTATCTTGGAGCCAATTCCTACTGACAGGGTGGAAGGAATAAAAACCTCCCACTGTCTTGGTGATAAGTTATCTAAAGAAAGATCACCCGTTACATAAACTTTCTCTGTTCAACCTTCTCGGATGTTTTGAGCTTTGGGGAGGATTTAAAGGAAAAAAGATGAAGAAGGATACATGCTAAAACTTTCAAGTGTCCTTTGGGAAGGTGTGTAGCTAAGTAAATTAACCTCATTCTCCTCTCACTTACACTAATGTAACCCCACGAGAACTACACAGAATTAAAGAGAACAGCATCAATGTAAAACCAGGATGCAGGAGAGAAAAATCAGTCATAAGCTGATATTAGATTCATTGGAGTTGAACTTAGGTGGTTCAGACTTTTCACAGATTTTTTATAGGACTGCTGCACACTGTGTAACCTGAGCACATAGAAACAAAGAAATTGAAAGATGAAGCCAAATTCAAGACCTTCAAAAATTTGCAAGTGCTGCAGAAGTAGAGATCTGATGTTGGCTGCTGGACCACAGCGTTATTGTGGCATTGGCCAAGTTTCAAGGTCCAAACATGTTTATCTTTCAAGGACATTGCAGCAATAACAGGAGACATCAAAATTTGTGGCTTGGACTTATTTCTGTTTAATATGTAGTTTTATTAGTGAACTCTCCAAAGCCTGTGTTGATATTTTAAATGGAGCACATAGGAATAATGCTACTGAAGTCACTGGAAGTTCGTCAGTTAACCTAGCCTCACATACACAAATTGTTACTATTTCCCAAATCATTATTGTACTTGAGCTGGTTGATAACTTCAAAATACATTATGAGGAAATAACTTGAAATATCCAAAAGCTGAGAAGGGTTGTTTGCCAAATATCTTTTGGACATTGTTTACCACTTCTGTGTCTTGTAAATTCCAATTAATTTTACTGAAGTTCTGCTGAAAACATATTTGAGGTGGTTATGATCTTAACTGTCCCCGCATCATCCAAACTTCACTTGCAACAAGAGCCCAAAAGCTGTGCAAGTCTTAGAAATGCTTCCAACAAGTACAAAGCTTTCTAACAGGACACAGGACATCTTACATATGCTGTTATCAATCTCTCAATCTGCTAGGGAAAGGAAGTCTATGATTCAAAGTAGTTCTAAGATGAGATGCTGGCGAACACACACCAACAGGGTGATATGTGCAGTCAGTATGCCTAGCTGTGGACAGTTATTTCTGAGAAAAGGCGAACCTTTGAGATATACTCCGGAAAAGTAGTTTGAATTTTGTACACAAGTCCTGGAAACCAGTCAGACCTCCCTCTGGTGGATTCTCTCTGACTGAGAACTATAGGGAAAAGTTTTCTTGGATCCTGTTTTCCTCCAGTGCTGCATAAAGAGTGGGGTCTAATATCTTCCAAATTAAATAGCAAGTTTGGAGTCCAAATATTAGGTCCAAAACCTATATTCAACTCAATCCAGAGGAAGCTAGATCATCTTCAGAAGTGGTTAGCGGGATGAAGCCAAAGCTGACAACATCAAAGGCATGTTCTGATTCTCTTACTTATCTGGGTGAAAGGACGATATCTTTTGTATCTTGGGAAGTCTCTTCTCCTTGAGGATACATTCTCATGCCCTCCTGCAAACATCTGATACTAGCGCCTTAGTTGAGGAACTCATCCACTGCAAGAGGTCAGATAGCCACGAAGGAGTTCGTTATAGAGTTGGAATCTTCTGTCCTGTGGTAAGGAAGGAACATATTGTTATCATTAGATTATTTTAACAAAGGGAATATCTGACTCACTCTCAAACTGGTGTTACTTGTATATACAGCTTCCTTGTCCTCACTGACCTCTGAATTTCAGGAAGCAGCATGAAAAGTAAAATGAGTCATTACAGAATAAGTGCTAAAACTTAACCTTTTAAGCAAGTTACATTCAGGAATCAAGAACTTTCAATGGAGGTTATGGTGGGACTGAAGGAGCCTTGAATAAATCTTGAAAATTGAATCCCAAAATGAATACTCAGCAAGTTAGGCTAAAATCCATAATGATAATAATAAAAACCCAAGACATGCCTGATATTGCTGGAAGGAGGCTTTCCTGCAATTTCTGGATGTGAATGGTAAAAGCAGAGAAGAAAGAGGTGTTTATTACCTAAGTTGTACTACAAGCCCTTTGGCCACACAGAGGCAGCCAGTTCCAGACAGTACCGAAGTACTGAAGACACTTCTGGTGCAAAACCTGTTGGAAATCTGGGCCTTGACCTCAACAGCAAAGAGCTGAGAAGCTGAAT